>NW_028150567.1:7500-21569 GCF_964638095.1 Poromitra crassiceps | reverse complement strand
GTAAGAGCACCCACTCACCACACTTGCAACTTACATTTCTCTGGATCCTTGGCCCCATTGCCCAGGCAACCCAGACCAACAGCGTACACACACACACACACACACACACACACACACACACACACACACACACACACACACACACACACACACACACACACACACACAGACACACAGCACATTGAACATTACAAGATGATAGAAGTCAGCCTCCACTCTTGATAAGTTGTGGCAGTGAAGAGGAACTCATTGTCAGAAAAGGTTTATACAAACACAAACAAACAGATGGGGGAAAGCATCAGTCTGAATGGAGGTGGATATTGAGGAAACCTTTGGTAAGGGCATTAAATGTCAGGTTTGACAAATTACCTTTTAAACATGGAGCAGATGTAGAGAGTGGTGTACACTGTGGGCAGAGTAGAGCTGTCACTTTTTCTCAAAATAAATTTCGAACAAACTTTAATTGCCCGAAAAATGTTCGAATATATTTGAAGTTAATTGGTTGATTTTGGTTAATAAAAAAAAAAAAAAAAAAAAAATTGCAGGCCAGGCCACCGGGCATCGGCCGACGTGCCCGATTATGCAGTCCGCACCTGCCAGTTACATCGTATAAATATATATAATATAATATAAAATATTTAAAGAATATTAAAAAAAATCCTCAGCTGTCCTCATGGTCCAGTCAGTCAGCTCCTCTCCGCTGCTGTGTTAGCTTGGACGCTCACAGAGTCACAACACTGCCTCACAAACTTGGCTGCATCCAACTCGAGACAACTTTTCAGACCCTCCTGGAGACAATCTTTCTCAGAAGAGACTAATGCGACAAATCTGGAGACTTTTTCTGACATGGGATTAACATTACCAGCAAGCAGCAGTAAGCAGGCAATGACGATAGCTGGGTAGGTCCCACTAGTATCGATGCTAAGTCAGAAAACATTTTTTTTTTTTTATAATTCGAACAGGTCAATTACATTCGAACATGTGCCCCTCCCCCACATTCGAAGTTACATTTGAATTTCGAATAAAAAGTGACAGCTCCAGGGCAGAGTGGTCTACACTGTGGGCAGAGTGGTCTACACACTGTGGGCAGAGTGGTCTACACTGTGGGCAGAGTAGTCTACACACTGTGGGCAGAGGGCAGCTCAACTGTCTCCCTCTTAAAGGAACACTCCGCCAATTTTCAATGGTGAATTATTTTGCACATAATCTCACACATATCCAAAAAATGTCAACAGTTTTGCAGACATTCATTTAGTTTGACAGATATTGAGAGTTGATTTCAATTAAGTTGTGGACCAGTGATGTCATTTGTGCGTGAATGGCATCACTGGTCCACAACTGAACTCAAATCAACTCTCGATATCTGTCAAACTAAATGAATGTCTGCAAAACGGTTCACATTTTTCGGATATGTGTGAGGTTATGTGCAAAATAATTCACCATTGAAAATCGGCGGAGTGTTCCTTTAACGGCTAGTGAAAAGATAGCATCGCTGCTCCACATTGTAAACACATACAAATACAAATACAAATACAAATACAAATACAAATACAAAAAGAGGACACATTACGAGTCCAAACAAGCCTTACTGCAGAGTGAGAAAGTGACGTCAGATTTTGAGACAAATTGAGACGATTTCTAAAACAAAATTCAATGTCACTCTGTCAGGGGGGCGTGGTTAAAAAGCCTGTCAGGGGGGCGTGGCTAAAAAGGCATTGGAAGAAGCAGTGGCCGATGTGTAGCAAAGCCATGGAGAGCGGGAGGTAAAGCCGGGGGGTGGGGGGGGGTAAAGGTAAAAGGCATTAGAAACGAAGAGTGAATACACAAAGACGACAGTACACACTGTCGGAGAAAGAGGGCAAACAAGGGGCGGGCAGAAAGAAAAGAAACATTTGACAAACACAGAGAGAGAGAGAGAGAGAGAGAGAGAGGGGGTGAACAGGACAGGAATTACAGGTGTAGAGTTATGCATGCGTGACATCACTGGACCCCTCCTCCAGCCCTTGGGAATGGGCACCTTGGAAACGGTCGCTAAGGGAACAGAGTACTGAGCGACAGAGAGAGAGAGAGGGAGAGAGGGAGAGAGAGAGAGAGAGAGAGGGAAATGTAGTGAGTGAAAGAGAGAGATGGAGAGGTGGAGGAGATGGTGGAGAAAAAAGAGACTCGAGAGGTAGGAGGAGAACAGCTAGCTGAGTCCAACCTGGGTAAGAATAAAAAAGAGAAGATAAGCCGGCAGCGAGACAATACGCTCACACTAGGCATGGGTCGATTTCCGGTTTTACCGGTTCGGTTCGGTGTACGAGCCCAAACCGGTTTGATCACGTGCGAACCGAAAAAACCTTAATTTTTTTTTCATTCTGATTGCACTATTGTTCGTATTAGCCTCTTCTCAAGTTGCACTAATATGCAAAAGTCTTATTTTGTTTATTATGTTGATGTTTGAAGAAAAGTTAAGCTGAATAGTTATGAGAAATAAATACAGGGTGTGTTTGTTACACAGGTGTCCTGCTTCTTTTTATTCAGTATCATTGCTGATTGACAATACCAGCTTAGAGGTGTATTATCGCTATCAGGTGGACTGAAGTTGCACTACAGACAGTTATGGGCCACACTCGGGAGCCCTGCTTTAAAAAAAAAAAATTTAAAAATTGAATTACAAAAGAAATCGGTATACCGGTTCGATCCGGTTTAGACGGCAACATCGAACCGGTTTTAAAATTTTCAAACCGACCCAGCCCTATCTCACACTAGTGATGGAAAGACAGGAAGCACTTTGGTTCCCTGACAACTTGAGGGTTTACCTGTACCTGTCCCGTTCAGCAAACAGGATCACTCTGCTCATAAAGGGTGAAAAAGAACCTCAGCTCCATCTCAGCATTGTCCTCCTCCCCCCTCATATACTGTGACCTCTCCATCCACTCCAGTCACTTTGAGACAGGGCAGATTTAGTGCACTACCGATGCAGCGCGATGGTAAAAACCAGCAGATGATAGAGAGGCGGGAGGCGATTGGCCTCGGGTTCTGCTCTTTAACACATGGAGAGATATTGATGTGAAAACATGGTGATGGACAAAGGGAAAGCTGGTACAGTGGGAACGCGGCGTTTAAGCGATGAATGTACTATATAGGCTGCTTGGAGGTCATTCCGTCGCGCGAGTGGGTGATGGCTGCTCTGTAAGTGCTCTTTTGAGGCGAACACGCGCGCGCCGCGCGCACACGCACCTACAGGAGAGAAGCGGCATAGCTTTTCTGACCTGAGCAAACTCACCCCTCGTCTCCCTGTAGACGCCGGTGCAATGTCTACTACACAAACACACGCGCGAGGGCGCACACGCACACACACGCACACACACACACACGCACACACGCACACACACGCACACACACGTACACACAGGATGTAGTTTGACTGTCTTCACTGCTCTGAACCCTAAACCTAGCGTTCTCAGCTCGCAGCTCGCATTCTCCGCTCGCAGCTCGCGACGCTCGCTCCACACCTGATCAAAGTGGCTGCGTACTCTCCACATACCGTATCAAACAACTGTATCTGCAAAAATATATATTTGCATCAGCAAAGCATTGTAAAAGTATATGCACATAACATCAATTTTCTATGCAGCATATTCACAAAGCAATATAATATACATATCAAAGGCTGGGATTGCGCGTGCAATATAGATTTGGTACGTATGCGTAATATGTGATCAATATCTGTTGCTGAATAAAACATGGCACCGGGTTTTGACACGGGGCGATTTGAAATGGAGATGCTATGTTAATACAAAGGTTCTTGGCTGAGATCGGCCCTGAACCCTCCTCCACATACCAGCAGCTCTCACCTGCAGCCTCCATAATGCATGAGCTGGCTGAATATATATCACCCCCTGCACTGCACGTGCACAGCGCACGCACGCACGGGACGCACACACGGGACGCACGCACACACACGCACGCACACACACACACACACACACAGAGCCAATACAGACCAAAGAAATAGACTCCATGGTGAGTCTAATACTGTCCAAGTTAAAATAAAATAAAAAATATGGCAAGAAAAAGAGAGTATTTTTCTAACCTCTAACTTAGAACTTCTTAGATCTTAGATTTTGGGTATGGTAATTGTTATATGGCACAATATATCGTCCCACAATATATTGCGATATGAAAACGTAACAATATGTATCGTTGAGATGAAATCTCATATCGCGAGAAAAAGAAGCTGAACATGGTGGCACTGATCTGCATCTGATTGCATGCTCGCTCTCCTTTTCATTGCTTTGTTTGAACAGACGTGGGACGTTACAGACACGGAGGATGAAAATGGTGAAATTACTCAAATTAGCGTGGAGGATGCCCCCTCAACTTACAAATCGATCGCAAAAAAATATTGAAATATCGTTATCGTGAGCCCAATTTCGTGTATCGTATCGTATCGTGAACTGAGTGTATCGTGACACCCCTACCGGTAAGTGATGTCTTTATCTGGTTTTAAAGGCTGCGTTACAGTGACATGATGGCATTTTCTGAAGTGACCAGACTGTTCTAACTGTTCTAATATTGCCTTTACTCACTCAGTCATTATATCCACATTACGGATGATTATTGATCAAAAATGTCATTGTGTCAATATTTTGTGAAAGCACCAATAATCATCCCGACAAGATTGTCACAATATTGATATGGAGGTTTTTGGTCCAAAATATTGTGATATTTGATATGGGCCAGCCCTACCTTGTTTTAATAAAAGTGCTTGTGACATCTCACCTGTGGCTTTGACTTACAACTGAACATTTAGCCCACTTCATAGAAAATACAGAGATATGATTTTGGGTACATATTGCCCAGCCCTATATATATATATATATATATATATATATATATATATATATATATATATATATTATATATATATTATATATTGCCCAGCCCTATCCACCCTATTTTTGAATGCCCGCTGTAAAATAATTATGGGTGCAAGGTCTGGTCTAGAACATGACTGATTGTTGCAGCTGGCGCATTTCCTCGTTAAAACTCCAACGCTGGAAAAAAAAGTTGCTTGTCACAATAAATAACAGTCGTTTGACGACTGATTTGAGGGAATGTAATAATTGTATCTATCACATCCGCTATTTCTGTTGCTAGCTAGCTTTAAAATAAAATAGTTCCTCCATGAAACTGCTCATAACAAGGTCTGTGGATAATCTTGAATAACCGGGTCATGATTTCTGGAAAGAGACATTGCTGTTGAATTTTTCAAAATGTATTTCTTTTGCATTTTGAGCACCACAAGCCGAGTGCCGTCCAGTACCATTGGATTGGTGAGAAACCAGAAACTCTGCGGCCGATATCTCTAAAACTCAGGCAACTAACACAAAACGCTATTCACCTTATGTTGCCACGCCCACCTTTTCTCTTCCTTGTTAGACACATTTGTATTTGTTCTTCTGGTTCAGCGTTAGCCGGCCGGCCGGTTGCATTGTGAAAACTGTATAAACTATTAATGAAGTTTGGAAACATTCAGAAGCTACACTGCAGCCAACTTCAGTTACATGCTCATATCGTTACTGCTGCGAGGAGCCGATGGCTGTTACCCGGTCGGCATTTAACGTTAGTTACAAAAGCACGTCGACAGTGTTTTCTCACTGCCAGTACAGCAGGGGGGTTGACAGATACTAGCTAGTCCGACCCGTCACACAGCCAGCACTCTCAGTCCTCGCTGCTCGTTAAAAATGTCCAAGTAGGCGTTATTCTGATCAACTGGTCACATATTTGGAATGTTACGTTCTCATCGGAAGAAATATTAAAACTTTATAACAGTTTGTTTTTTTTGCTTGAAAACAGCTTTGTGGCAAGTCTAACAATTATAAAGGAAGGAGTAATCTACTTCCGGGTCTAAAACGAAAATACAATTACAAAATGATGTTATGCGGAAGCGTCCTTATATGGGCAAATAATAAGGTGAATAGGTGGATAAATAGCACTACAGGTGAGAGGGAATATATGTATTTTGGATTTTAGGGTGAGCTGTGTTTCTTCTTTGATCTGAAACAAACAGAGCTTCATCCAAACACTGCTAAGCCATGCTGAACGTGCAGGTTTCCAACACAGCAGGGAGGGGGGCGCTGTTCAACAACCCAGTATGAACTGGTTCAGAGCAGTGGTCCCAGTATGAACTGGTTCAGAGCAGTGGTCCCAGTATGAACTGGTTCAGAGCAGTGGTCCTCAAAGTTGGGTCTGAGGACCACCAGGGGTCCTTGAGGGGGCATTAGTGGGGTCGGGGTTCCCAGCAATTTGACAAATTGTTAAACACATCACCATTGTGGAAGAAGGACTAACTTCAGAGTTTGACTATAGAGACAGTCCGCATTTCTGGGAACGCCCACAAAATGTTAAACGGCTGAGTGGGGTAAAACCGCCCATATATCTCATGGGCTGACTCACCAAAAGACGGTGCTGCGGCTCTAAACTACATGTTTGGGGGTTCTAGAGCAGAACACAAGACGTCTGCTCAGATGTGCGTTTACTGCGGTGGTTAAATCCCCGATCGTGTCTGCCTGGGCTGGGCTATCAGCTAAATTCTAACTTTGCTGAATGGATAGAACGGGGGTTTTTACCCCACCCTGGCCCCGCCCCCAGGCTAACCCAGCGTCTATTGTGGGCGTTCCTAGAGCCTGTATGGGCGTTCCAGGACATGCGGACTGTCTCTATACAGACGGTCATGGAATTCTGGGCAAAATCTCAAACTATCGATCTCAAACTATGTCAAAGCCCCACAACTGTGTCTTCTGGCCCCTGGTGGTCACCTCGGGTACTTTTATACAGGTGATCTGGACATGCTCTGCCGTTTCTTTATTTTGGAGAGAAGTTGCCAGGAAGATGTCTGTAGTGCAGGAAGATGTCTGTAGTGCAGGAAGATGTCTGTCATATCATATCTTGTATACTGTACATAACAGATGTATATTTGTTTTATGTTTTATATTTTGTTAGTAACCTAACAGCTGTATTCTGTACCCTGTTTTCATATTTGCCTTATAACATCTAGGGACAAACATTGCAAACTAGCTTAGGCTATACATGTCAGGATATATAACAAAGAATGTTTCCTGTGAATGCTCTATGTTTATGTATCTGTCCCTATAGAAATAAACTTTTCAATCAATCAATGTCTGTAGTGCAGGAAGATGTCTGTCGTGCTGCTGGGAGTCGCTGTTCCTTCTTCTCCTGTTGTCTTGTTGTTGAATGATTTGAATGGGTTGAATCGATCGCGGCGTTTTGCTCCTAAGACTTTGCCTTTGGGCCATCTCGCCATCTTCAGCTGTGGACTTGGTTGTCATGGAGATGTGGGTGGCCCGTATGCATGGCGCTAAAGTAGAAAACATTAGGGCATGGACTGCATTCATTGAAGCCATGCGTGTGTGGACCATTCAAGTCGCCATGGTAGCTAGGTTGAATTAGTGTCCTATAGAGAGAGAGTGGCGTCAGCGGAGGACCAAACTGCGAGACTCATTAGCCAATGAACAGCCAGGAATGGGTCTCGCGCTACTTTTGCATGCTAAAATAAAGCTGATAATGTACAATTTGATTCAAGGGGGGGAAAACCCTTTCAGAGTACAACACAAACTGTCTATTTTGCTGCAACTCGACAGTGCTGCTTAATCCAGGACCTTACTTCCTGGAACTCTGGAGAGTAAAAAACTGGTCCATTGGAGTGAATGGAGATGTCGGGACTCTTCTATCTACACGACTCTGGGTTGAATCTACTGTAGCTTTTCTTTACTTTGTGGTAGAGCACCGATATGGGAATTTTGGTCGATGGCCGATATTAACATTGCTGTTGTGGCCGATGACCTATGTTCACCAATGTCTATATGATCTGTATAAAAACAAGTTTCTATGATCATTGTGTTTCGTACATGCTGGAATATACATGTCAACACTGATTTTGAAAAAGTCATGTCTTTCTTTATTTCCAAAACATTTGGAAAAGGACATAAATTGTGGTTTTACCGCAATGTTTCCTTTCAATATGAGAATTTGGGCCGATATCGATACCCGATATTAACATGGCTGTGATTTCACTCATCGGACGGATACGATATATAAAAAAATGACTAAGGTCTGCTGATAGCAATATGATGGTATATCATGTATCCCTTCTTTGTGGATTATGGGTCCTGTGGGGTTGGGGGGGGGGGGGGGGGGATAATGTATGTAGGTACTATATATGTTTGAATGTGTATGTATATGTATATCATTTTGTAGATGTATGTGTGTTTTGTATTTTTGTTCTTTTATGTTCAATTGGAAAATCTATAATAAAGATTTTACCACAAAAAAAGGAATTCTGGACAAAATTGTATCTATCTAATGAAAATCGAGAATCACTGGTTTTTGTGGGAGAGAGAGAGAGAGAGTGTGTGTGTGTGTGTGTGTGTGTGTGTGTGTGTGTGTGTGTGTGTGTATGTGTGTGTGTTTGTTTTGTCAGATAACGCAGTGTTGCTAGGCTGCCAAAATAACGAACTTATTTTCAACTTCTCAATTCTTCTGAATTCTAACTTATCTAACTCATTTCGTTAAGAGTGAAATTAACGTTAGTATGAGCCATTGGGGGTAGAGTACATGATATCATTTACACTATACTGTACATTACCATATAGTAATTTGCAGGGTATTTCTATTGTAGAAGACAACTACA
Organism: Poromitra crassiceps; assembly: GCF_964638095.1. NCBI lineage: Eukaryota > Metazoa > Chordata > Actinopteri > Beryciformes > Melamphaidae > Poromitra > Poromitra crassiceps. The sequence continues at coordinate 12,871 of NW_028150567.1, read as the reverse complement.
TTTACTTGGAGGTCTCTCGCTCTCTCTCTCTCTCTCTCTGCCTCTCTCTCTCTTTTCTGTCTGTATCTCTCCCTCTCTGCCCCTGCTGGTCTTTAACCTTGGCCTCTGGTGCTTCTGCCTATAGCAATAAAGTCACCCCTCCTCCTCCTCCTCCTCCTCACTACCTCCCTCCTCCTCCTCTCTCTCTCTCCCTCTCAGTCTCTCTCTCTCTCAGTCTCTCTCTCTCCCTCTCTCTCTCTCCCCCCGGCACCACTGTTGTCCACTGTTCCACTCATTCATAGTAAACACTATTGATTTTCAGCAGGGAAAATAAAAAAAGCCATGAATTTTAATGCCCCTATCTGTCCCCTTCTCCATCTCTCCCTATCCCCCTGCCTCTGCCTCTCCTTCACCCCCGCCCCCTCTCTCTCTCACCCCCCCTCCCCCTTCTTTCCTGAGGGGAGGATAAAGAGATGGGGAGATCGGGCGGGTGTGTATGTGCGCCGTATGTGTGAGTGTAAGGTGTGTGTGTGTATGTGTGAAGGTGGTGTGTGTGTGTGTGTGTGTGTGTGTGTGTGTTGTAAGGTGGTGTGTGTGGAGGGGTGCATTTCTCATTTCCCAGCTGTGCCTCTCTCACACAACTGCCCCCTCTCTCTCTCCCGCACCACCGCTCCACCTTCTCCCTCCCTCCCTCCCTCCCTCCCTCCCTCCCTCCCTCCCTCTGTCCTTCTCCTCTTCTTCCCTATACGTCGCTCCCTCTCTCCTTCTCCTTCTCCTTCGCACCGAGGCTCCACACTCTGGGGAGCGGAAGGGAGACAAGGCGAGCTCATACATACACACACCGCCGATCGTCACACACAGATAGCGCCGTCCTGACCTAGCCTGCTGCCGGAGTATGCGCACGCACACGCACACACACGCACACACACACACACACACACGCACACACACGCACACACACACACCACAAATGATGCAAACACACCCCTCGGTCAAGGCCACGTACAGGCAAGACAAACATATACATACAAACGCCCTGATTTACACACGCATGCGTGCACACACACACACACACACACACACGCACACACACACGCACGCGCGCACACACACACACACACACACACGCACGCACACACACACACACACACACACACACACACACATAGAATGACTGACAGCCGCAGTTTACCAGCGCTAGCTTTCGGCGGCGCAGTCAGGTATTTAAATGTGCTCTTTCATCTCTCGTCTTCTTTCTCTGGTTACGTTCTGCTCTCTCTTCTCGCTCTCCCTCCATCTGTGTCATTGCATCTATCTACACCTTTCAGCACTCATCTCCCTTCTCCTGGTCTCTACCTCCCTCTACCTCGCCCGGCCTCTCTCTCTCTCCCTTCTCCTTGTCTCTACCTCCCTCTACCTCGCCCGGCCCTTCTCCTTGTCTCTACCTCGCTCGCCTCGCCCGGCCTCTCTCTCCCTTCTCCTTGTCTCTACATCCCTCTACCTCGCCCGGCCTCTCTCTCTCTCTCTCTCTTACTCTATGTATTGATTTTGCTATAAGCGGTGTCCCGGTTGCGACAGGGGCAGCGCAGACAGACAAAGGCAGACTTCATCAACCAGCGCTAAACACAGGAGCCATCTCCTCAATAATCACTCCATCACACAACAGAAGATAAGGGAGAGGAGAGAGAGAGAGAGAGAAACACGGGAGGAGGGAGTATTGATGGATGCTGAGGTGTTGAATAGACAGAAAAGGAGGGGAGGGGGGGTAAGTATTTTCAAGGTGGTTGTTTTTTATATTTTTTATTAAGGGAAAGTAGACAGTCTTACTAAACATGTTGATCGTTTGATTTATTTAGGCATGGAGAAAGGGTAACACGGGACAAGTGCCACAGACTGAATGGGACTGGGGCTAACACACACACACACACACACACACACACACACACACACACACACACACACACACACACACACATGCGCACACACACACACACACACACGCGCACACACACACACACACACACACACACACACACACACACACACACAGAGAGAACTTGCTTTATATCTTAAAATGTGTCATACCTGGTCTCTTATTTTTTGCCATATTTGTCCCTTGCAATAAACTTTATTATAACAACATTTCGGGCCTTAGACCTTCATCAGGTTATTTTTTTTTGATAAAGGTCTAAGGACTGAAACGTTATAATAACATTTATTGCAAGTAAGTGTGTGTGCGGGAATCCTGTTTTCTGTGCCTTATGGACTTCTCCTCTGACGCAGCTGTCTGTCCACAAGAAACTAAACGTGTGCATTAGCTCCTCCTCTGACGCAGCTGTCTGTCCACAAGAAACTCAACGTGTGCATTAGCTCCTCCTCCGACGCACCTGTCTGTCCACAAGAAACTAAACGTGTGCATTAGCTCCTCCTCCGACGCACCTGTCTGTCCACAAGAAACTAAACGTGTGCATTAGCTCCTCCTCTGACGCACCTGTCTGTCCACAAGAAACTAAACGTGTGCATTAGCTCCTCCTCCGACGCACCTGTCTGTCCACAAGAAACTAAACGTGTGCATTAGCTCCTCCTCCGACGCACCTGTCTGTCCACAAGAAACTAAACGTGTGCATTAGCTCCTCCTCCGACGCACCTGTCTGTCCACAAGAAACTAAACGTGTGCATTAGCTCCTCCTCCGACGCACCTGTCCACAAGAAACTAAACGTGTGCATTAGCTCCTTTTCTCAAGTGTCTGAACAAATGCGAGTTCACTTGATGAACTTGACACCAGTGTTGGGCAAGTTACTTTCAAAATGTAATATACTACATATTACTAGTTACTTTCATTGTAAAGTAATAATACTGTCTGTGTAGAGTAACTCATTACTTATAACACTACTTTTGCATTACTTGAACCAAAAAAACTGCAGTAGCAGAATGACATCGCCGCCCCCGGGGACCATCCCGAAAAATAATTTAAACCGTCTTCAAGTCAGTGTAATCCGTCCAAAATTCTAAAATGTTATCCTTTTCCTTTGTTATTGTCATCTATACATCAGATCGGCAATTAGGCCCCGCCCCCTTTTAGGGGGAAAACGCAAGCCTCTCCCCGTTGACTTCAATGTAAAATAGCACTAACCCCAAAAATTATAGAAAAATAACAGAATCAATCTCGTTTATTAACTCATTGAATGCCATGGACGTCCTTCGACGTCCAATTAAATAGTGACGTAGAGTGCCACGGACGTCCTTCGACGTCCAATGCGTTTTTTGACGGTGGGACGTCGATCAAAGCCTTCCGCAGCTCCTGTACAACTATAGTAGCTATTGGAGGTCTATAACCTATTTTACAGAACCCTTAGGTGGCGACAGTGCTCTCCAGATTACAGAAATGTCAGGAATACACAGCCTAAAATAGCCTTGATGAAAGAGAACCCGCTCATGCTGCACTCCAGAGCCATGTAGATTGTTCTGGCTGCAACTGACGGGGGCTGCGAACACAGTCAATCCGCGCACACAACTGAGTCCTTCTGCCTCTGTCTGTCTGTCAGCATAGTTTCTCCACATGATTAGCCGCTAGAAAAGCAGCAGCGCGACACTGAAAAGCCAAACCTTTCACTGCAGTCCGCGTGTGGCTTCTCCATGTTGCGCTGCCTGGGAGGCGGCGCTTCCCAGGCTTTCTAGACGCTTGGTGCGAGGCTGTGTGTTACTAGTGTGGGGAGGAGTTTTCAGCTGAGGGGGGGGGAGGGGGGGTGGGGCACGCAGGGCAGGACACAACTACACCACATCACTACATCAGAAAATATTACCGTATCTAGAGTCAGTGAATGTGCTTGAAATGCTGCATTTCACAAAAGGCTGAATATCTCAGCTTATAATTTGAAATGCCTGAAAACGCTGAAAACAACCTATCTTCTCCGGCTCATAACTAAAGAACGGAAAATGGTATCAATAAACTTTTTTTTGCTGATGATACAATAGAGTCTCCTTGTTCTTTTTGCGTGTTCGGTGTTTACATAGTAATATCACACAATATTCTGTGGGCCTCGAGAAATCACTGAAAACGCTCTTAAAACTCTGGCACTGGGAGCGTCCGTTCTCCAAAAGTGGCTGGCACTCAATGAGTTAATGACCCCAAAACACCATGACATGATAATATATTACAACTCGTCTGGCCATAGAATGGGCACAATATTATTACTTTCACCCATCTAAAATCATGTGACAAAAATGTCACATATTTACATTACAGCCCCGAGCCAAGTAGCCTACAACCACGCTGGGCTCCACTACAACAGCATTTCATGTCGGAAGACTAAATTCGCAACAGGCGGAAACCGGAACTACAGGTCAGAGACGGGTCATGAGTCACATGATTTTAGATGGGTCAAAGTCATATTTCCGATATCTTGCACATTGTGTGGCCGGCCGAGGTGTAATATATTGTCATCTCATGGTGTTTTGTGGTCATTAAATAAACGAGATTGATTCTGTTATTTTTCTATCATTTCTTTGGTTTGTGCTATTTTACATTGAAGTCAACCAGGAGAGGTTTGTGTTTCCCCCCTAAAAGGGGGCGGGAACACAGCAGCCGCCTACAAAATGACGTATTGCCGATGTGTATAGTGCATTTTGCATTCAAACAGGAAATTATTGTATCTTTATTTAAATATGTGCTTTGATTTTTTTTTTTAAGTAACTCAATTTGTAACTTTTGTTACTTGACAGAGTAACTGGTAATATTACTAAAATCCTATTGTAATGAGTTATATTACTGAGTTACTGCTACAAGTAATATATTACATGTAATATGTTACTTTTGTGATGAGTTACCCCCAACACTGCTTGACACACGTGCATAATCCCTACACACCCGTCGCGAAATACACTGGTTCATGCTAATCTACAAAACTCTCCTTGGTCTGTCACCCCCCTACCTGTGTAGCTTGTTGCATACTGCACCTGCTGCGTACAACACCCGTTCTGCTAACCTCATCCTGCTGAAAGTCCCCAAAACTCATTCTGTAATCGGTCAGTCATCTTTCCATTCTGCTGTGCCCACAGACTGGAATGTCTTACAAAAAACACTCAAACTGGACAATTTCATCTCCAAGTCAGCTTTCAAAGACTCTATCATGGACATATTCACTGACACCTGAAATAACTCTATTCCCCTGCCTGTCTGCTCCGACTGTTTTTGTTTTATTTGCTCTGTCTGTCTTGCTAGGTTTTAACTGTGTTTTAACTTGTGTTTTAATTTGTTTGTATTTATTTGATCCCCTACCCCCATCGCTCAAAAGGATGTGCCTTCTGCCAGGTCGCCATTGTAAATAAGAATTTGTTCTTAATGACTTACCTGGTTAAATAAAGGTTAAATAAAATAAAATAAATAAAAAA
>NW_028150567.1:0-2500 GCF_964638095.1 Poromitra crassiceps | reverse complement strand
CATTTTCGTTACGAATCCGAACTGGTTCATCCTCCAATTCTCTCTTCCCTCTCTCGTTCTCTCCCCCCTCTCTCTCTCTGACTCTCTCTCTCTCTTTTCTCTCTCTCTCTCTCTCTCTCTCTCTCTCTGACTCTCTCCCTCTCTCTTTTCTCTCTCTCTCTCACTCTGTCACTCTGCTTGCACTGAGCAAGAAAGAAGCTGCTGCCTGTCACAGACGTGCAGGCGGTGACGCTGTGGCTTTTAAGGGGAGTGATCTCACCTTGTGAATGCTGTTTTGGGCATAAACACGCCTATGGAGGTTTGCGCCGAGATGACGTGAAGCACAGCGGTCCGACACGCCCACAATTAGGGCTTTGCGCGGCGATATTCCAGCGCAAAACGGAGGCTAACGCAAAATTACCACCTTTGCGAAGTAGGGATGGGCATTTCAAGCAATTTAAATACTCGAGTACTCTCCTTATATTATGAACGAGTGCTCGAGCACTCGCGCGCGCGCGGGGGGGGGTCTGCTGTGTGCTGTGATTACTATGGTAATGACTGAGCAGGGGTAATTTGCTGTATATGGGGCTGTTCACACATAACGTTTGCACTTTTGCATGGAAAAAGCGCTACCTGGAGCATTTTTTGTCAGGAGAGGGACTGACTGTGATATTAGGTGACGCGAACATCTAAAGCCTACCTATCTCCGATGGTTGGATGGATGGCATTAGCGCTTTGGAGCAGACAAGTTGTGAAACAAGCGAATGCATTTCCAATAGCCTACATGTCCATTGTCCAGCAATGTCAGGTTATTGTCCAGTATCATCCATTTTACTTTATGATCACTGTTACACTAACGTAAATCCACGGATTACAAGGTCCGGTGTTCTGCCAAAAAGTGAAAACTGACCAGTGTGATTAACGTTACAGCTGCTGAGCTGCAGCTGAATAGTGATCACCATGAAGCGATTGTCTCCCAAAAAGTGATTCTTTCTCCACATTCCTTGTGACTACCGTTATGGGAAACGACAGTGTAGTCGGTAAACTAGCGTTTACTGCAAAGTTTTGAATGAGTTTTATCGGGCGTGCGCTATGAAGAAGTCTGCATCTCCTTCGGGAGCATATCTTCAGCCACCATTTTCGGGATGAGCTGGAAAACTTCCGGTTAAAACTTTCAAAATAATGTTACTTAAACAAAAGTAAATAGCTTATTAATGCACGTTGGAGGAGAAAAGGTATTTCAACGAATGAAGCAGCAAACCTTGTATCAAAATACTCGTTGTGATGTTATATGGCGTGAAACTGTGGCCTGTAACGCATTACTCAAAATAAATAAGGTACAATAAGCGTTTTATTTTGAAAGCAACAAAGCGGACGATGTACTTGTACATTCTGGCTGACTTGACGCCTGTGCAGTTCATGCTGCCAGATCCACATGACGATGCGTGCATAGATCTTCTAGACCCATTTTTAAAGGCGTGCGGAGTGGGGCGAGTACCCGAACAGCAGAAACGTTACTCGACTACTGACGTTATGAACGAGTGCTCGAGTACCCGAGTACTCGCGCCCATCCCTATTGCGAAGATAGGGCCCTTGATGTTTACAAAAGTTCATAATAAACGACAAGCAATGCTATGATAATATTAATATGACCCTCAAAGAATTGAAATTGAGAATCGTTATACCGGAATCGATAAGCGGAATCGGAATCAGAATCATTAAGATCCCAACGATACTAGGCCTGCACGATATGAGGAAAATCTGCGATGTGCGATAACATTGTTCACTATAGCGATGGCGATACGACTTGCGATAAATAAACAAATATTAAAGTATGCATATTAGCTATACAGTTCCTATGTCTTTAATAATGCTAACATAGACCCCAAACATAGCCTGTGCCCACTGAATAAAGAAATGAAATACACACTGACTCTCTAGCTGAAACTACACACAGCGTGTTTGGGCTTTGGCAGAGGGGCGGAGCGCACTGTTGCAAGGGAAAGGAGTATGCTGGATTTACAACACAAGACAAAACGATCGGATGCTGAGTCGGAATGCATGACGCATGTCAATAAAACCACTTTTGTTGTTCAATGCGTTTCAGGCAGTCTTTGCGATGTGTTTATTGTGCATGTTCATATTGCGATGACGATGAAAATAGGATGAATTGTGCAGCCCTAAACGATACCCAACCCTTCCTCTTCCGCCACTATTCTTTCTACGGACAACTGGTGAATATGGTGGGGATGGATCGAGGTTGAAATTAGCAACTCAGCTGAGGTGTTTCAACTGCGAATGGCTTTGATGAATAATACAGCTGGAATACACTGTATGTCTCAAGGTAGAGCATCAATAATTGCTGCGGCGCGTTCGGGCCAGTACCTGTTACTGGTTACTGGTAACCCCAGAGTATTTTGTAACTGTCTCAGCTGCTCTTGCTTATACAAAGGAATGAGAAAGAGGCGCCGCCAGGAATATGCACGTGTAAAAAGAAAGACAGAGTCAGAGAGACTGCACA
>NW_028150568.1:0-21583 GCF_964638095.1 Poromitra crassiceps | reverse complement strand
CATTCATTGTGATATAAATTAGTGACATTTTCCCCCAAATACTCATGGTTCTGTGCTGTTGGTATTTGGTAGCCTATCTGATACCTGCAGTGCAGCGCATCAAATGAGCCGCGTCAATTAACGATAATGACGGGAGTCTCCCGCAGCAGCAGAATGATTTGCGCAGATTTTCAGTCCTAAATATCAAACATGTTTGATATGATCGGGACGGCCCCGATGAGGCTTTGAGCAGATCGGGAGGGTTAGATTGGATCTGCAAACAGCTCACACTACAAGATAATCGGTGCCGAAAGTCGGGCCCGACCAAGCTTGGCAAGCTGCCAGGCCAGATTTCTCCTCCGATTCTTGGGAGGGGTGAATCGGGCATAAATCGGCCCGAAAATCCTGTAGTGTGAGCCAGCCTTTAGTGCCCGTTTTGCACTGGAATAGCGCTGCGCAAAACCTTAATTGTGGGCGTGTCGGGCCGCTGCACTTGTCGTCATCTCGGCGCAAAGCTCCAAAAGCATTGTGGAGGCGTGGCCATGCCCATGAAAGCCACAGCGTCACGTCAGCAGCTTCCTCCTCACTGAGAGGGACTAGAGTGTGAGAGAGAGAAAAAGGAGGCAGATGATAGGCTAGAAACCACGGACACGCCTGGGCCACGCCTACACCTTTGTCTGCGCTTAGATCCCAGCGCAAAACTGGACGGTGGAGGCAGACGATGGCTTAAGACACAGGGAAGATAGCAATAAGAGGCGCGCAAACGGCAGCGCAAATGATAGCGCAAATGATAGCGCTATACGAAGATAGGGCCCTAAATCTCCTGTTCCAGCACTCGCCCCACCATCTTTTGACGTGACCCCCATGTTGTATTTGTTTTATGTAAACTTGTTTGGGCTAAAAACTTTGTGCATGTTGTTTACAATAGTTAGAAATGCATTTATGTAGCATCTGTTTGATTTTATGCACTAATTTGGAAACCTGTCTAAAAGCGGCCACTAGGTGGCAGTATTGCTTAAGTTAATGTCAGAATGCCTACATATTCAGTAGGGGTGGGGGGAAAAAATCGATTCACCTAAGTATCGTGATTTTTAATGTCACGATTTTTTGAATCGATCTTTTATTCCAGAATCGATAATCGCAAAAAAAAAAAAAAAAAAATTTTTTTTTTTTTTTGGGGTTCTTGCAGTCAGGCCACTCACTGAACAGCAGGCCAGGCGTCGCCTACTGGTTTACTAGTGGTTTTATTACTTTATTAGTTAGTCTGAAGTAATAATTGCACTTCAGGTTTAAAGTGGGTGCATCTCATTGTAAAATTGGACTTCAAACGGCCCAAATCTGGCTTCAAACGGCCCAAATTAGGCTTCAAACGGCCCAAATTTCACGCGCGTTGGCCCATATCGGCCTGGCCTGCATAGTATCTAATGCCCGGCCTGAATTATGATCCCAGTCCGCCCCTGTTTTTAACTATATCGCCCAGCCCTACTCATGATATAATATACAGTCTCTAGTGTATGATTAAACTTTTCCCATGTTCTAATCTAGTGTAAAAAAGCAAACAAACTGAAAAAATAAAAGAAAAAAATAAACAAAAATCGCAATAAATCGTAATATCGAATCGCAATAATCGTAGAATCGCAATACTTAAGAATCGCAATATAAATCGAATCGGCACCCAAGAATCGTGATAGTATCGAATCGGGAGATAAGTGAATCGCCACAGCCCTAATATTCAGTAGAAGAGAATGAAAACCAACGAAGAAGAAACAACGATAAGAAAGCCAGATGCGAAATTGCAGATCAGTATTACCTCTGTAATGACTGAGAACGATCAGGAAAGACAATACATTTGACTTTAGAATCGTTTCTGTTTGTTTATTAAGTTGTAGAAGTTGTAGTTATTGTTGAGAAACAGAATACCCCATCTTGTTGTCTCTCCCACTTCTCTGTGAAAATACATAGAAAGACAATATAGAAAATCTGTTAAAAACAACTCAGCAACAGTCACTGATGACATGAAGAAATAAAAGATTATCTACAATATCTTAACACTACAAATAAGATAATATATTTTCTGGTGTTACTTGGTTATTTATTTGGTTATTTGAACAGTGAACAGTAGCCTATTTTGCAATTTATACAGATTGGCTGCAACTGTGCTTTTCTTTCTTTTTCTATATCAATTTTAGCCAGCAATACAGGGAAATCATTCACAAGCTTTGCATACTAGAACGTATGTTATGATAACCTCAGCTTCTGTATGTAGGGTAATCTAAAACAATATCCCACGTTTGCTTGCAGAACCCATTATTAAAATATGGACACCTGAATCGTCATTTGCCATTCATTGTCATCATTCAGAGTGTGCAACACGACACATTATAATCCATGTAACACTAGGTCTACTACAAATGTTTGAGTTAACGTTAATAGCTTACCGGTGGATAGGTGGAGCCGCCGGTGACCAAAACACTGCATTCCTGTCCAGTTGTTTAGGGCTGCTGCAACACTGTCTGTTGTGATGCACACCATGCCGGTCCTCGCTGAGTCCCCATGATGTCGTCCTGGGTCCGGCTAGTTGCAGGGAGGCTAGCGGTAGCATGCTAACGTAAACTCATGCTCTTGTGCCACTGGTGGTGGTTCCCCCTTAATTCTGAGGACTGGCACCTAACGCTGGTCTGTGCTTTGTCAGACAGACAACTGACTGATAAACTCAGTAAACTGATCCAGGGCAGATGTTAGAGTACAACGACCCTCGGTTTCGCTTGGACTGCTAATTTCCTCATTTAGCAGACTGCTAGGAGCTGGAGATTGGAGAGCTACACTGTGAGTTGTTTCTCTGCTGTGGGATTGGCCGTTCATGTAGCACGCGCTTGTTTCTCTGCTGTGGGATTGGTTAAAAAAATGACTATCGAAATTACAGCTCATCATTTTACCATCGTTATCGTGGACGATTTTATCGTGAAATTTATCGAGATCGTTTTATCGCCCAGCCCTACCATATCGTGATATATATTGACATCGAGAAAGATCCGTATGATTATCGTGATATTGATACATTTCAACCATATCGCCCAGCCCTACGTTCGTATGACAGTGACAACAGAGAAGTGCTCAAGTCAGCCCACTCACAACACAGACAAGAGATGAAGAAGGACGCTCCTCTCCAAAACTCCTATGGCCCCCATGTGATTTAGCATTTTCTCAAAGGCGCCGTTCAAGTCGGAATGATATATCTGGATTAGTGGAAACTTACCGTACTGCATGAGAATATTCCACCTTGGGGAAGGACACTTTATTACATTGAGGGATTAGCGTGGTGCGTGCTTCAATCACCTGCTCTTTGTCGGGATACATTTTCTCTGTGTCTGGAGGCCAAGCAGCCCGCCGGAATCACTGCTTGACATTTGGCCGTGCCCAGGGGCACGGCCTGGGTCTCATACCAAGTCATTACCATGACACTGCCTGGGTCTCATACCAAGTCATTACCATGACACTGCATGGGTCTCATACCAAGTCATTACCATGACACTGCATGGGTCTCATACCAAGTCATTATTACCATGACACTGCATGGGTCTTGTACCAAGTCATTATTACCATGACACTGCATGGGTCTTGTACCAAGTCATTACCATGACACTGCATGGGTCATGTACCAAGTCATTATTACCATGACACTGCATGGGTCTTGTACCAAGTCATTATTACCATGACACTGCCTGGGTCTCATACCAAGTCCTTACCATGACACTGCATGGTTCTTGTTCCAAGTCATTATTACCATGACACTGCATGGGTCTCATACCAAGTCCTTACCATGACACTGCATGGGTCTTGTACCAAGTCATATATTCCAGGTCATACATGTATATTCCAGGTCTCTCTTGTAAAAGAGATCTTTGATCTCAATGGGACAAACCTGGTTAAATAAAGGCTAAATAAATTACCATGACACTGCCTGGGTTTTGTACCAAGTCATTATTACCATGACACTGCATGGGTCTTGTACCAAGTCATTATTACCATGACACTGCATGGGTCTTGTACCAAGTCATTATTACCATGACACTGCATGGGTCTTGTACCAAGTCATTATTACCATGACACTGCCTGGGTCTCATACCAAGTCCTTACCATGACACTGCATGGGTCATGTACCAAGTCATTATTACCATGACACTGCCTGGGTCTCATACCAAGTCCTTACCATGACACTGCATGGGTCTTGTACCAAGTCATTATTACCATGACACTGCCTGGGTCTCATACCAAGTCATTACCATGACACTGCATGGGTCTTGTACCAAGTAATTATTACCATGACACTGCATGGGTCTTGTACCAAGTCATTACCATGACACTGCATGGGTCATGTACCAAGTCATTATTACCATGACACTGCATGGGTCTTGTACCAAGTCATTACCATGACACTGCATGGGTCATGTACCAAGTCATTATTACCATGACACTGCATGGGTCTTGTACCAAGTCATTATTACCATGACACTGCCTGGGTCTCATACCAAGTCCTTACCATGACACTGCATGGTTCTTGTTCCAAGTCATTATTACCATGACACTGCATGGGTCTCATACCAAGTCCTTACCATGACACTGCATGGGTCTTGTACCAAGTCATATATTCCAGGTCATACATGTATATTCCAGGTCTCTCTTGTAAAAGAGATCTTTGATCTCAATGGGACAAACCTGGTTAAATAAAGGCTAAATAAATTACCATGACACTGCCTGGGTTTTGTACCAAGTCATTATTACCATGACACTGCATGGGTCTTGTACCAAGTCATTATTACCATGACACTGCCTGGGTCTCATACCAAGTCCTTACCATGACACTGCATGGGTCTTGTACCAAGTCATTATTACCATGACACTGCATGGGTCATGTACCAAGTCATTATTACCATGACACTGCCTGGGTCTCATACCAAGTCCTTACCATGACACTGCATGGGTCTTGTACCAAGTCATTATTACCATGACACTGCCTGGGTCTCATACCAAGTCATTACCATGACACTGCATGGGTCTTGTACCAAGTCATTATTACCATGACACTGCATGGGTCTTGTACCAAGTCATTACCATGACACTGCATGGGTCATGTACCAAGTCATTATTACCATGACACTGCATGGGTCTTGTACCAAGTCATTACCTTGACACTGCATGGGTCATGTACCAAGTCATTATTACCATGACACTGCATGGGTCTTGTACCAAGTCATTATTACCATGACACTGCCTGGGTCTCATACCAAGTCCTTACCATGACACTGCATGGTTCTTGTTCCAAGTCATTATTACCATGACACTGCATGGGTCTCATACCAAGTCCTTACCATGACACTGCATGGGTCTTGTACCAAGTCATATATTCCAGGTCATACATGTATATTCCAGGTCTCTCTTGTAAAGAGATCTTTGATCTCAATGGGACAAACCTGGTTAAATAAAGGCTAAATAAATTACCATGACACTGCCTGGGTTTTGTACCAAGTCATTGTTACCATGACACTGCATGGGTCTTGTACCAAGTCATTATTACCATGACACTGCCTGGGTCTCATACCAAGTCCTTACCATGACACTGCATGGGTCTTGTACCAAGTCATTATTACCATGACACTGCATGGGTCTTGTACCAAGTCATTATTACCATGACACTGCATGGGTCTTGTACCAAGTCATTATTACCATGACACTGCATGGGTCTTGTTACCAAGTCATTACCATGACACTGCATGGGTCTTGTACCAAGTCATTATTACCATGACACTGCCTGGGTCTCATACCAAGTCCTTACCATGACACTGCATGGGTCTTGTACCAAGTCATTATTACCATGACACTGCATGGGTCTTGTACCAAGTCATTATTACCATGACACTGCATGGGTCTTGTACCAAGTCATTACCATGACACTGCATGGGTATTGTACCAAGTCATTACCATGACACTGCCCTGGGCCTTAGAGGTCTTCACGGGTCCAAAATCACGGACCCGGACCCTAATGGACCCGGGACATTTGTGCCCGGACCCGGAGTGGAGCCGTCTATTATTAGAAATCTGAGACCCGGCCCCGTTCAGAACCGATAAATGTCGGACCCGTGTGGACCCGTCTATTATTAGAAATCTGAGACCCATGCAGATGCATGACTGAAAAGCCACATGGCTAACGTTAAATGCGAAGGGACACGCCGCCAACATCTTCACTGTGCGTGGCGTGCATTAGAAAGTGCGTTTCACAGTGAAACATGGGGGCTGCTACTGTTAACGCTAGTTAGATACTAGCCTACAGTGGCAGTCTCTCTATGCTACCGCTGTTCATTCGCCCAAAAACACACACAACAGCGCTAGAAACAATCACATACATGTTGTGACTTGTGTACTCACCATGCGATCATCAAATAATAATCCAAAGTACGGAAACTGTCATTTTCAAAGTAAATCCATAGCGAGAGGAACCAGCAAGACTCTTGCTGGTTCCAAGAGGGTTACCTCTATGCAACGAAAATCACTTCCTTGTTTGCCTGAGACGCATGTGTACCCATGTGCTCACAATACATGCGCCTCATGTAAACGAGGAAGTAATGTAATTTTTGTTGCAGATGGGAACGCTCTTAGCTACTTATTTTCTCTATGGATTTACTTGCAGTTTGTGACAACAAGCCTCACGTGCGCTGTTTTGATGCGTTTCTCTCGTGATCAGCGCTGATCACGGGTCTTCTCGGATCCACTCTTATTACACATAAGGATAAATAGACCCGGACCCGTGGGGACCTTAATTGACCATAAGAAATATGGACCCGGCCCCGTACAGGTCTCGGGTCGGGTCCCGGGTCCTATGGGTCCGAGTAGACACGTGAAGACCTCTAGCCTTGTACCAAGTCATTACCATGACACTGCCCTGGGCCTTGTACCAAGTCATTACCATGACACTGCCCTGGATCTTGCACCAAGTCATTACCGTGACACTGCAGGGGGCGCTGCCTGGGTCTTGTACCAAGTCATTACCGTGACACTGCCTGGGTCTTGTACCAAGTCATTACCGTGACACTGCCTGGGTCTTGTACCAAGTCATTACCGTGACACTGCCTGGGTCTTGTACCAAGTCATTACTGTGACACTGCCTGGGTCTTGTACCAAGTCATTACCGTGACACTGCCTGGGTCTTGTACCAAGTCATTACCGTGACACTGCCTGGGTCTTGTACCAAGTCATTACCGTGACACTGCAGGGGGCGCTGCTTGGGTCTTGTACCAAGTCATTACCGTGACACTGCCTGGGTCTTGTACCAAGTCATTACCGTGACACTGCAGGGGAAAAGTTATGCACAGAGCCCACTTCCTGAGAGCAGTCACTGAGCCTACCGGACAAAGACGCCAGTGTGGGGGTTATTTCAGGTCGTTCGCTTTGCCTGTTTAGCATGGGAATCACTTTAACCGACTTAATTACCCTGACACCCTCCAGTCCCCCTGAATTTATCATCTTCATCCAGGTCCAGGGAGTGCAACTCAAGCAATAACACCACTTGGGCCAAACCAATAGCCTATTGATTGGCACCTCTATATAGTAAGGGACATGTCATTGAATGTAATGGAGTGGTACAGTATTAATAGTAGAGTTAGCCAGTAAAGGGAAAGGCACCTCCATGCTTTTCTCTCCCCCTGTTCTTTTACATTTCCTAGCTTAAGTTAATGAGAGGCAAAGGTTCCCCGCCGCACATTTCTAATTGCCCTCATGTCGGCGTGCGAAATGGCCAAGAGCAGCAATTTATGGGGTAAATCAACATAAGAAGGAAAATGCCATGGTCAAGGACTGCCAAGCCGCTGAGGCCCACCGACCGCGAGCTGGATCATTAGTCGACTTTTGATGACCTGGCATCAAAACCTCACAATGGCATTGTGCAGAAAGGAATTTTGATATGACCCACAGCAATAGCCCAGGCCCCACACATTGATTAACTGCTGGGATGGTAGTTTCTGTGTTGCAACTGGTTGGGACACCATCTATGCATGTATTCACTGACAAATAGCACCCAAATACAACTGTCACTGAGGTCTGAAATTGTGTCTGAAATTAATTTCTTGGCTCACCTGCAAACGGTAGGCAAACATAACAAATAGATATAGGGATGGGCAACGAATTTTGAATTTTTGAATAATCATTTTTATTATCAAGATCGACTTTTATTATTGAAAGTCAAAAATAATTTATTTAATTATTATTTATGTTTTATTTTTTACCGGTGCCTGTCTCTTTAAGAATCCTACGGCAACGTAGGAGCTGCGCACCAGAGCTGCACACTGGAAAGTGGGCAAGCCCACCCCCTTTCCCAGGAAGATGCAGAAGTCTGTTTAAGCTGTAATTCCTCGAATGGCCACTTAGGCTCGGGGGCAGTAGGCAGATCTCCCATGTTAAAATGCCTCAACTTTGTAACAGGATTAAACATCTTTCCAGGCAGGGGCAAAACACTGTTTTGGTCCATATAGCTAATTTCACCTTTTCATAACAACTGTAGGGGGGTCATATACTGTATAACTCGCCCGTTTGGAGTAAAATAGATGATAGAAAAGGTTGTGATTGATAGATCGCCTGTCCAGTGATCGCGCAGCTTGCCGATCAGGGGCCAATAGTAGGCGGAGCTGCGGCTCTGGGAAACTCCCATCTCACGTGAGGTGTGGAAGGACTCAACCCATTCCTTCCCACTCTGCTGACGAAAAATCAAGATGTTTGACGTTCAACGTTTGAACTCCACCAGGGAGAAGAAATTTAATGGGATAGCTACGTCCATATTATTTATGTCTATGGCACTGGAGCAGAACGGCTCTGGGCTCAGCTGACAGTAGCAGCACCCAGTAGCTCTAGAAACGCTAGAAATGTTGTAGAAATGGTCCTAAACTGTCTATATTACACCAACACTCAGCCACAAGGAAAAGGCGTGTTACTGCATGAAGAAAAGCTGCTATTCTGTCTACTGTTCCCTGGGCCATCTCGGCACTACGCTAATGCTAACGTTAGCATAGGCTAACATAGTCTCAGGTCCGGCTAATGGCATTAGAGTGCAAAAGTCACCCCCTCTCCCTCTCCATGGGATTTTATCCACCATTAATTTAAGTTAAGTTAAGTTAAAATTTCATTCGCAATATATATATACAGTATATATATATATATATATATATATATATATATATATACATACATACATACATATTTAGGGGTGGGCGAATTTAGACGAAAAGTCGACTTTGGCCCAGTGAATTTCGACTAGTGTTTTTGCTAGAAATGCCCATCCCTAATATATACCTGGTGAGAATACTTTACTTTACTTTACTTTATTTCATTTGGCAGACGCCTTTCTCCAAAGCGACGTACATACAGAAAATAACAACCATAAAATCATGTAAACATACATAGTGGAAACAGAGATAAGGGAAAAAGATAAATACAATAAAAGCCAACAAACAAATAAACAGACAGTTGAAGGTACGTGGGCAGCATGTTAAGGGTGATGGAAAGGGAAGGTTAGGGGGAGGTGAAATGGAGGGAAAAGAGATGGGTTTTTAACCGATTGCGGAAGATGGGGAGAGATTCGGATGTCCTGACTAGGGGGGGGAGCTCGTTCCACCATTTGGGGGCGAGACAGGAAAAGAGGCGAGATTGAGAGCGGCCCCTAAGCCCGCGAAGCAAGGGGGGGGCGAGACGGCTTGCGCTAGTGGAGGGGCGGAGGGAGCGGTGGGAGGGTTGGAACGTGACCAAGGTTTGAAGGTATTGGGGGGCAGTTGAGTGGACAGCTCTGAATGTGAGGACAAGGGTTTTGAATTTGATGCGTGACAGGATGGGGAGCCAGTGGAGGTCACGGAGGAGGGGGGTGACGTGAGAGAATTTGGGTTGGTTGAAAAACAAGGCGGGCAGCAGAATTCTGGATGAGTTGAAGGGGTTGGATTGCAGAGGAGGGGAGACCGGCTAGGAGAACATTGCAATAATCAAGTCTAGATAAAACCATGGCCTGGACTAAAATTTGGGTTGCTTCTGAGGTTAAAAAAGGGCGGATCTTTCTAATGTTAAAGAGGGAGAATCTACAGGAACGTGCCAGTGCTGTAATGTGGGCAGAGAAAGATAGTTGATTGTCGATGGTGATTCCGAGATTTTTGGCAGATTGGGAGGGGAGGACGGTGGTGTTGTCGATGGATAGGGACAGATCGGATAGGGGGGAGTCGTTGCAGGGGAAGAAGAGAAGTTCGGTTTTGTCGGGGTTGAGTTTGAGATGGTGAGACGACATCCAGTTGCTAATATCTTTGAGGCAGGCAGAGATACGGGAAGAGATATTAGAGTCGGAGGGGGGGAAGGAGAGATAGAGTTGTGTGTCGTCTGCGTGTTACTGTCGCCCTACCCTAATATTTTCAATGCTATTTCATGTATGGAATCAATCTGAGCTTTGAGAACAGGCAAAGACCTACGATTGTATACAACTGAGGTGTTCATATCCTCTCAAAAGGTTACGGGCCAATGTGGTGTTGTACAGTATGGGTAACAACAAGGCTTCTTAGTTTTCATGGGGAGGACTCACACCCAGGATGTCCCATCTATTCGACTTTTATCCATGTGAGCCATGAATATACAGTAGGTGAGTTGCAGCATTTCTCTCCTCTTCCCCAGTAAAGGGGCGTTCACACCGAGATATTTATTTTTCGCTCTGTCGCTCAAGTCAACCCTTTGGAATCGCTCTGTCGCTCTGTTTAAATCGCTCATCAACAGGCACACGAAATGACGGACATGTGGGGGATATAACGTTACGCAATGTCATGCTGTTTGTCCACTACGAGCCACCGTCATTGTTTACAAGCTAAAGCCTATCAGCGTGCTCCTAATGCGAGCTGCATACCGGTAGTACAGACTTCACTTCATGTCAGCTGTCAGCCTGTCAATGCGGTTTGTTGCCACACAATAAACCAGCGGTTTGTTCCAAGCCAGTGTGATCCTTGACTCACTCTCACACGGCAGCCAATCAGCATTGAACAGCGAGCGACTGATGCCAGCGTATTTTCGCTCGAGTTGGGATATTTCATCTTGAGCGACGAGCGTATTTTCTCCCTGTCGCTCTGTCTCTGCCGCTCGGACGCCCAGCGATTATTCTCCCAGGCGAATATACGCTCAATCGCTCGTTTGCATTGACTTTGTATGTAAACTCGACGCCAGCAACAAACTTTAATAGGTCTGTGTGAACGCTGCTTAAGCAGGGAAACGTCTTGGCTTGATATCTCCCTGGTGGCATTGTTTACATGAAATGCATAATGCTTCCCTCTGCAAACACAATAACATTGACTCCTTAAAGAAGGCACAAACCTTTCCACGTGCGGGCATGTTGGTTTAAACGCGGCATACAATGAAGATGATCATCTCGCAGGGCAATGCCAAGAATACAAGTCTGCTGTTTTTTTTACTGCCATCGTCGTAATAAAGCTGCGATGAGCATTTCCATTCCATGCTTTAAAAAAAATGCAATGCCATAACTGCCAGCTAACTGTGCACCACCTAACTAAGTGGTATTAAACACAATCAAATTCGCACTGCTGGCCCTGAGGATGGAAAATCGGATTGTCATATTGTTGTGATAGAAGAATGGTAGGAAAGGAAATGCAAATGGGATGTTGCTGTCCTTTCTAAGTGGCTTCGCACGTGGCGGAACTGTAGTTTTCAGTCGGCGTTGGATTTAGCCTATTGCCAATTTCTCAGGTCTTGTGGTTAAGCTGGGATTACATAATTAAGTCTGAAACATAATATATAATAAGATTGCTTTCTGTCATATAGTTATTTAAATTTCGTTTGAATTAGATGAAGGGTATGTTTTTGCAGTTCTTTGTTGTTCATGTTTTCGGTGACCATTTGGAATCCTAAAGAGCAGAAAAACCCTAGTGTATTGTTTTGGCCTTCTGTTTATATAGCTGTGGTTCAAGCTAAAATACATATATGTTGTGGCTGCTATACATATGGGGCTCTATTCTCCCCCTGGCCTTAGGCGCTAAACTGGCCTTAAACGCAAAAAAACACGCTTTACGCCTGCCTACCGCTGACTCAGGAGGATAGCGTCATGCTTTTACGCCCCGAAATGCGGTTTACGCTGACGAGGCCAGAATGGGCGTTTCGGCCTTAAAAATTTCTGCCTTAATTTTGCGGTTAACGCTTTTCAAAACCAGGCCTTATTCAGCCGGGGATGCACCCACGGCGTTATTTAATCACTCTTTCTGCCGCTATGTCACTCTCTCTCCCCCCTCTCTCTCTCACTCCCTCTCTCTCGCACGTCAATTTCTGCCCCTATAGCGCACTGCAAGCATCAGATCTGAAATGTAGGCTACACCACAGAATGACAGAACATCACTATTTTGGGGGAAAGGCCTCTACATTTATATGTGGGCACTAGGCAGGCACAATGACAGATGAAAAAAAAGTTGTTTTACCATAGTTTTGAGCCCCTGTCATTCAGAGGCTGTTGCATCGTCCTACCTGTCTGCTGTGCAGAGGCGGAGAAGAACAGGCAGCAAGCGAAAATGATGCAATCATTCTGTCCAAACTTCCACCAATCTAATCTCATCGTGACATCCAGGGATAGGCTATTATTTTGCTAGCCAATGCATTTAGAACATTATTCTCCATTTGCTCTTGCTATGTGTAGCGTATTTACATGCTTGCTGTATTTAAACTGCCGTGAGATTTGTTTGAGAAGCATAAACAAATTGGGATGACAGTGGGCAGAGAGGGAGGGGGGGGAGCTCAGAGCGCTTTGGTCGCGGGGGCTGTAGGGCTTTTCTGACCGGACTCGATCGCTCCGTGGAATCGGAGCTTGAAAGGGAAGAATGTGATTGGTTTACTGGAGATCACCAATGGCCACAGTTGTGAATAATTCTATGCTTAAAAAGGCGTGGTTAAATGGTTAGCGCCGCGCCATCTGGCTTTAGCGTCAAGGAAAAATTTGTGTGACTGTGCACCCAGTGGTCTGCACTAGGGGTGCTCCGATCCGGGTAAGCCACGATCCGATCCAATTCCGATTCCTTGGGTCACGATCCGATTCCAGAATCGATTCTCGATTCCAACGATTCTCAATTCGAGAATCTAGAATCGATTCTCAATTATGTAGTTTTATATTACAATAACACACAAAGGCAAATCTAAGACAAAAAAACGTCAAATTTATTAATGCTGAACTTCAAATTCAACCTCTGAAGTATTACAGTCAGGGCCTAAAATTCATTTTGCAAACTAGGCGGTAATTCCCCCTTATGTTCTTCAGATAGGGGGGATTTATAGACTTTGGGGGGGAGACACTAACCCGAGTATAACTACACCTCTTATGTCCAAGAGGTGGTGGCACCGTGGCAGTACACACATTCCAAGTAAAAGTGCAAATACTCAACTACTGACTGCCCCAGAGGGAATCCAAACTGCTCACACTGGCATTATTAGTGCCATGCTTTACCCACAGAACCACACAGGAGAGCCAGGAGAGGTGAAGGAAGATAAAGGAGTTCTCTCATCTCTAATGTGTGATTTTACATTGATTTTTAATTCTTCTGTGCTTGTTTATAATTGTTTTGCCTTATTTTGGTCTTTGGTGTGCTTATTCTAGTGTAGCATACAAGCACTTTGTAACCTTGTTAAGAAAGGTGCTATACAAATAGTTTATTTTATTATATTATCATATCGATGTGGTGGACGTATCCCACAGTGTAACATCGTAAGGCAGGCCGATGACAGTGGACAGACACAGAGTGTTCTGAATAAACACCTGCATCAGGTTAGACAAAAGCGCCCTGCATGCATCCAGTGAAAATCACTGACCAAAGAATACTAACGTTAGACACACTGAATATTGTTGAGCAGCTAACGTTGCTCTATTAGTCTGATAAAGGAAGCACCGATACTGAAAACCATAGCCGCATATTCAGATAGCTGCTAACTTATAAATGGTCTACCAGACAGCATGCATAACGATAGCCAGATAGTCAACAGGCTTTTTGAAGATTGCGAGCGGCTAGCCGCTTTCACGACTGTTGTCATATATATAACACTACGCTGTAACGTTGACGTTAATGCTAACATCACTACCGCTAGCCATCGACAGTAAAATGCTAGCTAGCGATCTTATTCATGCCAGCCAGCTAACGCTAGCTAGCACTATTGTCTGCTGCAACTGTAACTCTGTCTCCCGTGTACAAAACCATCGTCTGGCACATTTTAATTCCATGTGTTTATGTGACTCTTCATAACAGGCAGCTACTGTAGGTTGGCTTGTGGCTGTGAGCCGAGCCTAGAAGCCAAGCCCGTCTGAGCCGAGATCCTTCTGCTCTTCCCATGACGAGTAGATCACGTGCTTTTTTCAACGGACACCATTGGTTCCGCGGCGCAGTGCTGCCTTCACGTGCAGCTCAAAAATACATCCACAGCATTAAAAATTAGACATTGAAGAATCGATTATTGGGAGTTGGGAATCGATCCAGGAATCGTGGCATTAAGAATCGCGATCCTTTCAAGAATCAATTTTTTGGAGCACCCCTAGTCTGTACGTTATTCCACCACTACAAGTTCTGCATAAGCACTCGCAGCTCTCTCTTCCCTACTTTCTCACTAATCACACGGCTGTTGTTTACATGCTTTTCTGATCGGCTAGTTAGCTTAGCTGCCTGTTAGCGATGGCTGCTTTCTCTCCATCTCGGTAAGATGTTATTATGTTTATGTTAACGTCATGCATAACATTACTGTAGACAGCCAGGATAGGAGGGAGCGCTTGTAATATACACCAGCGCAGCTGAGCGCATGCTGAAACTGGCACGAGCGGGCGGAGTTGAACGGTGTTACCAGTGGGCATGTTATGTAATCGGTGTATGCCTCACCACCGAGTAACACCTACTACCGCGGCAAGCCTACAGACAAGACTGTTTTCTTACCTACCCAAATGGATTAAAGTAAGGGTTCAGAGGGTTCAATTCAACCACACCGAAAAAGGGCAGATGTGAAAGTTCCTTAGAGCATGTCAAATAAGCAGAAAGAATGTGAAAGTTCCTTAGAGCATGTCAAATAAGCAGAAAGAATGAGAAGAGATGAGGCAATGATTTGGGGAGAAGTGGTGTCTTGGGGGGAAAAAAACATTATTAAAGTTTCCCTCAGGCTGGAGAGTGACAAATGCCATGAATGAGTGGCTTCTTGCTTAGGATGCGAATTGCATTTAATATTGCAGTGTAAATGAAAGTTATGTAACAGACTACCTGACTAGCCAAACTGATGTAATTTGAGATCATCATATTTCATTGTTTATTCACAGACACACACATACACACTCACATATTGCTATTCTAAATTTAGTTTAAAACGTATTTCCCATTTAGATAATTGAATGGAAACTAACTTATGACATAGTGATAGTATAGACTTATCATAAGTACTTTTAGCCTACATTTTCCATCTTATATAAAGATAAAAAAAAATTATCATAAAATGCCCCAATTTGTTGAAATCAACATTCCATTGCTGGTTTGTGAAGTGCTCCGATTGTTGGTATTTTTGTATGATGAATATTTGACTTTTTATGTTTCAAAATAATTATATAAATATCCTAATTGTGAAATAATATTTTTATATGGAGGAGATGACAAGCCTATAGGCACTGATTTTAGTTTACGTTGACGCTTGCGTTTAAAGGACTTGTGGTGTGGAAGTCTCCCAATCCATACTTCTCGTCTTCCTACTGTACTTGGCAAAGGATCAGAACACATTTCCACAGAGCAAGCTGCGTATTTGTGTTGCAAAGCGGCTGACAGATAGCTATACTGTAGCTAGTGTGCTATGACCAGCAACGACAATGGGACGTATCTTCACATCAGAAGTCTGCATTTGAATGGCAAGAGCTGTTATCCTTAAATTGAGAAGACGGAATGTGCAGCATAATGCAGGGTGTTGTCAGAGAGACATATTCACAGCAACAATAGATGAACAACTTGAATTCAGACATTGGCACATTGGCAAACAATGGGCTAGTTGAGAAAAGGTAATGGGGCCGGGCAAATTGCATAAAAGAGCGAGATAAAGTGGTGATGCAGTTAAAATGCAGAAGGATCAGAGCGACTACTGACAGAGAGGCTGCCTGCCTGGCGGTACAGGAAGAGAGGATGTAATCATTAAAATGGTTTGTGGACAATAAGATGCAGTGACAGTCAAATTCAAATGCTTGTTCCCTAGTGCATCAGAAAAAAAGACCAATGGCAAATCTTCAAGAGTCAGCAGTGGTTCCCTCACCATCATTTCGGCAAGGAATAACATTTTTGCCACGACACAAAGGAACCTATAAAGAAGGAAGAGGGATTACATCATACCAACGTTCTATAGGCTACTGTACTGACTGATGTTTCCTAAGTTGCACATTAGTTTAGTTGGTGTTTGTCTCCAAATAGTATCCAAACATGATTATAGACAACTATTTGGAGACCATCAGCCCCTTAGAACATTGGTATGATGTAATGTCTCTTCCTTCTTTATAGGTTCCTTAAGCCAACACTAGGAAAAGTCCTCTTGTCACACTGTAGGAGGTGATGGGTTTTACATATCTGTGTCGTTAGCATGAGCAGCGATAGCCATCATGACCGAACAGACAAAGAAAAGAGAAACTGAAACCAATACCTAACGACCGAATGTAGAAATCCCATTTTATCGAAAGATCCCCCCCCCCCCCCCTCCCCCACTGGACTTTTCTCTGAAAAATAACAGGATGTGTTCCATAAAGCTAAACCATTAAATCCATCTACCGTCCCATTTGGGGCATTTTCCAGAGGCCCCCATGCTGAAGCATTCACTCATGCGTGTACAGTATGCCCTAACACATGATTGCAGATCAAAGCGTGGCTGGGTTATGTAAAGCTGAAGGGGCTAATAGAATGACCACATCCAATACAAAATGTATTACTGTGCATTTGCTCCTGACAGCGATTGATGGGATACATTACCCGACAAAAGCCAGGCTTTCTGCAGCACAGGCATGATGCTCGTCTCCAAGCAGCCGCAGTGCTGGAGATTTCCTTCTGCAGCTCGAGTTCCAAGAACGGCTTGATTTTATGCGATGCGTAAGCTGAGCTTGACTTGATTTGTCAGCATGCCTCTGTTGTTTCCACTGTCAACACAAGTGAAATCCTCTGTTGTCATCTGTGGAATCCCTGCCTTGTCTCCGGAAGGAAGCACATGCCTATTTACCAGTGTTTGGTATATGCAAACCCATACAAAGTCCTATTCCAGTTTGAAGCCTAAAATGGGAAGTAACAGATAAAAGGATGCTTCCTTGTATTTGGCGACTACTCAGAAGATATTAAGCAGTAAACAAAGGAAAGGCATTGTGCTTTTCTGAGCAAAAAGAGAGAAAGTGTCAAAAGTAGGGATGGGATGATTATGCTATCACAATATTTCTGCATATTGTCACATTTTTGTATATTTTGATATGTTGTCCCATCCCTAGGTAAGTGATGAATAAGGTATGCACAAAGCTGTGGTCAGGAAAGGAACCTCTATTAGATTCAAGATCAAGATTCTAGATTTTTTTTATTGTCACTCCGTAGTACAAGTATCACGTGTGAAATTCTTGTGCTGTGAACTCCGTTTACAACATAGTACAAATATAACAGGGCATATGACTGCAAAAACAACAAGAGACACAACAAGCAATAAGGCAGTAGAGTGATAAGACAAGTCAGAGACAGTGGCATATTCACTGCACATACAGTAGGTGCACATGTCATGTGCATACTTTGGACGTACTTAAACATTTTGAATTCAACGTATTTGACGTACGGGTGCAAATAGCATATACCTAATTAAACATACAATTAAACATTACACATACATAATGGTAGCGTCTACAGTGCGGTACAGTACAGCTACTACACTATTTGTGTATGTTAAGGAGTCTCGTGGCCTGCGGGAAGAAACTGTCCCTCAAGCGATTTGTGCGTGCTTTTGGGACCCTGTATCTTCTCCCTGACAGGGAGAACAGGCTGTTGTGGGGATGGTTTGTGTCTTTGATGATCTTCAGGGACCTCCTGAGGCACCGCTGGTTATATAGTTCCTGCAGTTCTGGCAGCTCACATCCTGTTACGTGCTGGGCCGCGCGTCTCACTCTCCGTAGCGCCCTGCGGTCCATGGTGGTACAGTTCCCGTACCAGGTGGTGAAGCAGCCAGTCAGCAGGCTTTCAATGGTGCCTCTGTAGAAGTCCCTAAGGATTTCTGGCCTTAGCCCAAATTTCTTTAGGCGCCTGAGTCCGTGTAGTCGCTGTTGGGCCTTTTTGACAACAGTGGAGGTGTGACCGGCCCATGTCAGGTCCTGGTGGATGTTGACTTCCAGGTACTTGAAGCTGTCCACCCTTTCCACCACTGTGCCGTTGATGGTGATTGGGGGGGGGGTGCCCCCCCCCCCCCTTCCTGTAGTCTACAATGATCTCCTTGGTCTTGGAGACGTTCAGAGAGAGGTGGTTGTCCTGGCACCACTGTTCTAGGGCCTTCACCTCCTCTCTGTAGGCCGTCTCGTCGCCCCTGGAGATCAGCCCCACGACTGCTGTGTCGTCTGCAAACTTCACGATGGTGTTAGAGATTTGAGTCGCCACGCAGTCGTGGGTGTAGAGGTCGTATTATACCTCTATCTCACTTGCCAGACTATCACTGTATCGCGCTGTACTAGCGCAGGAGAGAGTCTGGCTCCTCTTACGCTCACTCTGGTCTAGCGGGGGAAAAAGGCGCTGTTATCTTTACAACCATCGACTGAAAGTCTCAAGCAGGCCTGATTTATTGCACAATCCAAATATTCGTCAAAACTTGCCATTTTCAGCGTGTAGGTTGCTACATGTAGCTTGCTAGCTAGCGTTGTTTCACAGCAGCGGAGGCATTCGAGAGTGACACACATGGAGCGGCAAGGGATTTCCCTTCGCTCCGACTGAAATGGTCAGAGCCAATGGCAGAGCTCATCCCCGCAGCCTGATTCCATTGAGTCAGACTACTATTATACTATATCATATTATACGCATACAAACCAAAGTCAAATTCCTTGTATTTGTACATACTGTACTTTGCCAATAAAGCTGATTCTGATTCTGATATTTTTCTCCCACTTTCTACCCAATTCTGCTTGGCCAATTCCCCGTCCCGGTTGTTGCTCCACCCCTTCTGCCGATCTGGGGAGAGTTGGAGACTAGCACATGCTTCCTCCAATACATGTAGCCGCTTCTTTTCACCTGACAGTGAGGTGTTTTACCAGCAGCACATAGCAGGTGAGAGGATCGCGCTATGACCGACTGACCGACCAGAGGAGGCGCTAGTGCAGTGACCAGGACACATACATACCCTTAATCCAGCTTCCCACCCACAGGCATGGCCAATTGTGCCTGTATGGATGCCCCGACCAAGCTGGAGGCAACACGGCTCAAAACTGCGACCCTCGTGTTGTGTTGGTAGGCAGGTCATCTACCAATGCACTGTCCAGATGCCCCCATGTTTTGTTTTGAAGCAAGCTGAAAGGAAACACTGTAGTGGATATTTTAGTAGTCTTTCCACACCTGGCACCCTATTGACAGGAAAGTCTGTGAGCTTACTGTAACTTGAAGTTATCCTCACTTAAAGTTGGTGGAAAATAGCCGGTCTTGTCCTAAATCTCTGCAGTGCGCTAAGAGTTAACATCACATTAGGAATTCTGCAATTCCCTCTCTTCATCCCCTGCTCTCAAGGTGCATCAAGCCCATTTGACCCAGGCCTGACCCCACACGTCTCTCAGCCTACACTTCACCTCTGACCCCACACGTCTCTCAAACCCCCCCCCCCCCCCCCCAGGCCTGACCCCACACGTCTCTCAGCCTACACTTCACCTCTGACCCCACACGTCTCTCAGCCCCCCCCCCCCCCCAGGCCTGACCCCACACATCTCTCAGCCTACACTTCACCTCTGACCCCACACGTCTCTCAGCCCCCCCCCCCCCCCCAGGCCTGACCCCACACGTCTCTCAGCCTACACTTCACCTCTGCTTCTTTCTCAAGCTGCGGAAGAGAAACAAAATCCGTCACAACCTCCCAGACCCATATTTTCCACCAAGTGTAGCAGAATTCTTTCCTTCTGTTCGACCCTCAAAGTTAGCAGGACTGCGTATGGAACCAGCGTAACAGCCCCTCTATTCATAAAGGCTCTCACACCAACTCCCAGAGCCTGGAGGCGGCAGCAGTAATTGTAATACTGAAAACTGATCTTGCATTCGGACCAATGGCTTTGAGGCCTAACAGACATTGACACGCTGTCTCAGAAGTTTGACCCTAACCCTTTTAACTGAGGTTAAGGAATATTCTTGATTGCACTCTGTACAAGCTTTATTAATCCCGCGTTACCTATACTGAGGCCGTTAGCTTTTATGAGCGGTTATCAAATTAAAATGTCTCTATGCGTTTCAATTGCAGTTTGTCAGTCACACTTGCTAAACTATGATCCTGAAACTAAATGTAAAGTAGGCAAGCACTAAATCATGTTGACAATTGCTAATGAATGTCCCAGGTGCGTTTGAGCTGCACTGCCTCCTAGATCCAGTAGTATGAAACAAGGCCCTAGGAAGAGGATTTGCACCAGACATCACAAGCAGCTGTGTGCCTTCCTCTCCGTTCCGCAGCATCAAAATGACTTTGACTTCTTCAAAAGTTCCAGAACTTTTCCCATTGAAAAATAAGTGATGCCTCTCTGGTGGTTTACAGACAAAAGCATCGTGACGGCATTTGGATTGTTGCACGTTTCACGGCAGGAGAAAGGAGGAGCGGGAGAGGCAGCGAGGGTGGAGATGCAGAGAACACTGACTGCATTGGGAAGATTCCTGCTGATGCCTTGTTTTCTGGATTGCTCAGCAGCTTTGGCAGTGTCTAGTGCAGTGTGGGGACTAGTGGGAGTAACAAGCAGAGTGTGACTCCCTCATGGTCAATTTATTCCACCTGTCAAACTCAACAACACCACCAACTTCTTGCCAATGACCTTTGACCCGAAAAGACCAAACTCGTGTCCTCACTTTTGCAGTGCCAGCAGTGTTCCATCTGAGCTGATTCTGCACAAATTTGGATGAGCAAATGTTGATTAAGATGTAAACTGTGATCTGTTGTCTTTTGGGTGTGCGTCTTTTGGTGTGCGTTAGTAGTGCACATTCATTTTCTCAAGTACTTTTACGTGCTAACGTTATGCTTTCACCTTTACACCCTAAATTGACATAGACCTACGTTAAAGGAACACTCCACCCATTTTCAACCAGCTTTGTATCATTAGAACATCAGTAGTATATCAGAAAACTGTAAACGGTTTTGAAGTCTGTCATTTAATTTGACAGTTATTGAGTGTTAAAGTGTGGACCAGTGACATCACTGGTCCACACTAACTCAAATTAATAACTCATTAACTCAAATCAACTCTCAATAACTGTCAAACTATTCATCATTCATCTAGTTTGACAGTTATTGAGAGTTGATTTGAGTTAATGAGTTATTAATTTGAGTTAGTGTGGACCAGTGATGTCACTGGTCCACACTTTAA
>NW_028150569.1:0-21595 GCF_964638095.1 Poromitra crassiceps | reverse complement strand
CTATGGGAGTGAATGGAGCGATTTCCCCCGTGATGGGCATGGCCTATTTCATGCAGCGTCTCTATCCAGGCAAGATGCACAAGGAAGTTAAACCTTGTTCATGCGCATAGCCTACTACTGATTTTGTAATCATACAATGGTGGAAAATCAAAAGTTTAATTTAACATAAAGTTGCGGTCGAGGAGCCATGGTGGCTGGATTGGCATGAAAATAGACCACTAAATTAAAACGGCTCCCTATAACCCTAACTCTTTGGAGACAGGTAATGCTCGGGATTCAGCAGAGCCTGGACGCCGTTTAAAAATAACCCGCAGTTTCTATTTCTCTCCTCTGACGTCCTCTCCGGCTCCTCTGCCTCCTCCGCCGGTGGGTTATTTTTAGCTCACGGTGTTTCTCATTCAGTGTGAAAGCGCCTGTCTGCGACACCGGGGCGCACGTGAGTCCTCCGCACGTGCTTCAGAGCGGTGTAGGCACGAGACCACTACCGGTACCCAGGCCGGGAAAAGGAGGAGGGGGGAGGGGGGGGGAACTGGGTAGAGAGAAAGGAAGAAAGAGATGAGGAGATGAAGATGAGACTCATTGTTAATTAAACGATATGAGATGAGGAGATGAAGATGAGACTCATTGTTAATTAAACGATATGAGAGAGAGAGGGAGAGAAACAGAGAGGTGATAGACAGGAATGCTTTGGTGTGTGGCTGAACCACAGAATCACACTCAGTCTATGAGTGATGGGATAGAGTCTATCCGATAGACCAAGCAATAGGCGGAACGTGGTCTGGACCTCTGGACCCAAATGCCATCCGGACCCAGCCCTATAACCTACAAATAATTGAGAATCATTACACTTTCACGGAAAGTTTCTATTTTCACCGGCATGCACTTTTCTAACCTTTATGGTACTGACAGGAAACTCACAGACAAATTGCATGCATTAAAATCATCACACGTGATGTTGCTCAGCCAGCTGCGAAAGGAGACTCACGGTCGGAGAGGCGAGAGAGAGACTCCAGTAGGAGGAACGAGACTCAGAGAGAAGTCATTCCACGTGACGTGCTCTAAAATGAGTAGCTTCGACACAAGACTCAACCTTCATTCTTCATTCTGAGTCTCAAAGGAGCACCCTGATAGGGAGATGGAGGGTCCGCTGAAATGCCCCGCTACATAGCCTACACGTTAGCAGTCACTGTGAGGTAGTGTAGCAAGATGTCAAGGAAGGTGTAATGTTCAATATCTCCATCTTCATGATACTGGTGCATTTTCGGGCCTCTCCACCCAGGGAACTTACCAGACTAGAAGAGTGCGCTGCCCCAGAGGCCTCCAGGTTCCGTGTCTACGGCTGGCAGAGCAGGTTGAGGAACAGGCTGCTCCACAGTGGGCCTCAGTTGAGTATCGGGGCCAGCTGCAGCACCCTCCAACTGCTGCTGGCGATCTCGGCGTTCTGAAACCACCTCCTGCTGGAGCTGAGCAAATTGATGTTGTATTCTTTGCCAGCGATCCTCCTGGATTTGCTTGTCCTGCTCCCAGTCTGCTTGCTGCTGCCTAAGGCCCCGTAGCATGTTGGAAATGTCAGCAAGGTTTTGTACATCAGGAGGGTACTCAGCAACTGCCCTCGGCTGGTTGACGTCATCTGGATCATCTCCCATTCTTTGTTGGGTCTTTCTTCCTCTTCCTCTAGATGTCATCGTCGCTGCCTGGAGCCACCACTGCCACCATTGAGGTAGTGTAGCAAGAGTGTCAAGGAAGGTGGCAGGCAGGCAGACTCAGACGACATTTCCAGTTCTCAGAGGTGCAGATTTATTTTACAGTGCTTCCATTACACGTGCAACTTAAACAAAACAAACAAAAAACAAAGAAAAGAACTCACAAAGTTAACCCATAGTTCAAATGAAACAAAGGCACGTGTT
This sequence comes from Poromitra crassiceps, assembly GCF_964638095.1. Taxonomy (NCBI): domain Eukaryota; kingdom Metazoa; phylum Chordata; class Actinopteri; order Beryciformes; family Melamphaidae; genus Poromitra; species Poromitra crassiceps. Next base: position 19,688 of record NW_028150569.1, on the reverse strand, counting down.
TTTGGCAGCACGGGCTGACCTCTCTCCTGAGGAGACAAAACCCCACTGACTTTATACAGGGTTCAATTTACACCAAGGCTCTGTTCAGCCTGTACCATGTCATTGGAGGTAAACTCCCCATTAACCTTACTACAAGGATTTACAAATACAGTGTTGACAAAAACTCTGCAGCTCATTCACATGACTAAATGACTATACTCAAAATGTTAGCAATCACAGCATTACTGTAGAGTGAAAAAGGCAACACAAGACACATTCCTGTGAAGGAGACACCATTTTACTTGGACTCATCCAATGAAGTCAGGATGACATCACCGACAGCATAAATAAGGAGGAAGTGCTGGGCGGAGCCCTTTTCCTCCCCAAACCAAAGGCCAGCATGGTGGGCTTTGTCACAGTCACAATAAAATAGTACCTACCTCCCGCACAAGTGTGTTATCTGAGGCTCCGGATAGCAGTATTCCCAATCCCAAATATTTTGTCGTTTCTAATACCGAGCTGTTGTACTCCTGCCCTGAGGCTGTATTTTCTGTTCTTCCTGATTGAGAGTTAAGCGAACCGGAGTCAATTTCCTTGTATGTGTACTACATACTTTGCCAATAAAGCTGATTCTGATTCTGATGTGTAATTACGGGTTTCCACCCGTAGACACAACAGAGGTGGTGTTGTTTCCCCGCTGGGAAGCGGAAGGACAACGGCCATTTTGAATGGAAAAGAGAAAATACAGGCTCTAGCTGGCATGTGAATAGGGCTCGGTATTGGAAACTACACAATATTTGGGAACACTGATTATCTGGAGCCTCACATAACACACTTGTGCGCGGGAGGTAGGTACTATTTGATGTGAATTGCTAAGGTGTATGTACTGGCATTTTAGCAGAGCCTGTAACTCCCTATCGGGGTGCTCCTTAGACTCTAATGACTCTTAATGAAAGATGAAGGCTGAGTCTCGCGTTGAGGCTATAAAAATATTTCATCATAACAGTGATGAAGGCCACATGGATGTTGGTGCAGTGTGGGTTGACCTCCCATTTTTAAGCGGTGCAGCCTCTTCTACAAGTGACTATTTGTATGGTTCACCGCGATTTGGATAAAACTCACCTCACCTCACAGAGAGCCGAGATTTGTGGAAGACTTGGCCCTCTTACAGTCAAGAGTCAAATTAGCTGACGAGGATGAAACCACCAAAACATTTGGCATGACATCATCACTGATGACATCACTGATGATGTCATCAGTGAGTGATGCCATCAACGAGTGATGTCACTCTAACAATTTGTCGCTTAAAGGATGGCTTTACCGGTAATCAACCCACTTTGTATCATTATATAATCTCGGTAATAAGCACAAGGACAGTGTTTTACCTTCTCTCTCTGTTTACCTCATGGAGAAAAATGCTGCTGCTGCTGCCTGCAGAAACTCCGCCCCCACCAGCTGCAAGTCATTAAGGCTTGTTAAGGCTCTCCATGCAATGATGTGCGCATACTTAAAAAATAAACAATAACAGCCGCCCTCAGAGCAGATTCTGCCTACACAGTAGACCTGGACAAACTGAGGACCCTGCTGCAGGAAGAGCGCTCTATGACTTCATTAGCATAAAGTATCATCAGTGCTAATGCGATGTCATCAGTGATGTCACATATAGATGACATCATCAGTCTCTATGAAAAAGACAATTATGCACACATCCAAAAAACGTACAGGTGCTGGACAAAAGGATTTCTAAATGCAAGAGGTCGTTCAAGCAATTTGAGAGCATGATTTATCAATTTCACGTTCAGATTTTGGACCCTTGGACTCAAAAAGCCCCCGCATGTGCTTACATTTGCTCTGCTTGTCCTCAAACTGTACACTCACACTCAAAAGTTTTCTGCTTGGACAGATTTCCTGCACTCGCACTCAAAGATCCCCTGCTCATACTTACATTTCCTCTGATCGCGCTCAAACTCTGTGCCTGCATGCAAACGTCCTCCCCAAACCCTTCAAACTGCTTCTGTGCGCTCTTGAAAGTTCTGCTCTTGGATCTCTTCTCTTCTCTCAGATTTGTTGTGCAGCAATCCACAGCCAATAGAATGCCAGGATAGTGTCACATGATCGCTGGGTCGGGGATCATGTGACAGTATCCTGACATTCTATTGGTTGTGGGTTTCTGATAGGGTTGTGTCACAGAAAATCCAACGCAGACAAAAGATCCAAGGGGAGAAATTCCAAGAGAGAGCACACTCAGTTTGAATGGAGAGGGGAAACATTTGAATGGAAACCAGAAAGATTGAATGGAAGACAGAGATCTGTCCATAAAGAAAAGTTTTGAGCGCGAGCGTAAAGTTTTGAGCCTGAGCGTATAGTTTGAGGACAAGCAGAGTAAATCTGAGCACACGCGGGGGCTTTTTGAGTCTAAGGGTCCAAAATCTGAACGTGAAACTGATAAATCATGCTCTCAAATTTCTTGAACAACCTCTTGCATTATGATAGGTATGACAGATATTCAAGCCCCTTCAGGGGCAATAGGCTTGAACCCCTGGTATTGCCACCTGTGGCTATATATATTTTTACTTGAGTAAATACTTGAATCAGTATCCTACTTTTAGCAGTCTTTTTTACACAAGTAAACTATACTTCTACTGAAGTAAAGAATGTGTTTACTTTTCCCATGCTGGTTAAATGTGAAAATTGAAAAAAAAATTATGTTTAGGCTATTTGATTTAACAGTCAGCTGTTGACTACATACAGACGTTGATACAATTAGGCTACTGTAATTCAATATATATGACACTGAGACTGAATCATAACACAAGTTACCAGTAGACGTTTGATGTTTGACCTTTGCTTGAGAAAATTTTCTCTAACTGGACCTCTTTGAATTTGAATTGAATACCCCTGGACTAAGCCTTTGCGGTAGCCTACGCGTTCTATGAGGTGAGCCAGCAGGACGCCCCCTTCCACAAAGTTTCATGAAAACCTGGCCAGTAGTTTTTCCATAATCCTGTTAAACAGACAGACAAACGGCCCCTCTGAAGGGCTAAACATCAAAATAGTTCTCAGAAGGATAGAAGTACAGTACAAGAACACACACAAATACACAGACACACACACACACATGCGCACGCACACACACACACACACACACACACACACACACACACACACACACACACACAAACACGTATGCACACATGCACACACACACACACACACACACACACACACACACACACACACACACACACACACACACACACACACACACACACACACACACACAATCAAATGCACTCTGTAGGCTACTGGAAGGAACATGTGAAATGGAATGGCTATTGATTCGTAACCTCTCTCCACCTCACAGCCTCCGCTGTCCTGTCTGCTTCCCCTGCTCTGCTTCACAGGGGTTGCATTATTCTGTCCTCTGTTTCCTTAACAAGAACTGTTGTCCAACCTTAAGTTGTCCCCTCGGCTTCAGAGAAAACGTCTGTGTGTGTGTGTGTGTGTGTGTGTGTGTGTGTGTGTGTGTGTGTGTGTGTGTGTGTGTGTGTGTGTGTGTGTGTGTGTGTGTGTGTGTGTGTGTGCGCGCGTGCGTGATGTGTGCATAAGTGTGTATGTGTGTGAGGATGAGCATGACATGGCAGTGACTGACTGAATGAATGCAAGTGACAGCTGAGCTCAGTATTGTGTCACTGCTTACATCTAGTGGTGGAGAGACAAACTGCAGCCAGGCCATCATCATAACATTATGCATAGCATTTTTGGCCCCAATGACGAATGAGGCCAGGTCTCCATCAACCCCTCCCCCCTTTAAAGAAGGTTATATTTTTCAGTTTATAATTTTATTATTATTATTATTTGATTTGATATTTGATATTGATATTTTATTTTCTCTATTGCTTAATCTACTATTGATTTGATCGCTTCGCTACTGTACTTGCACTCTCTAAACTTCCTTGTTTGTAATCTGATTACTAACAATATATGTTTTCTATGAAGTGATGCCTCTCCTAATAATTGGTTTTGCATTAACATGGTTATCGCCTTGAGCCTTTTGATGTACTGTAAGCAACCTTAACATGACCTATGCCACCAACTACAGCTCCACTCTGCAGTAGCGGCTCCAGAAATGTTTTCTTGGTAGGGCTAAGGTGGGGCGGAATTATTCAGTGATGGGGCTGAGGGATGTAGTGTATTTCCGTATTCACCGCGCAGCGTTCAAAAGTCAGTTTCAAGCATTATATGCCAACTATAAATGCCTCTGTTGATTCACAAACAGCAAGTTCAGCATCAACAGCATCACAGACAACCCTGCCTACACAGATCATAAACCAGTGGTCACCAACCTTTTTAAGCCCAAGACCCCTGACTGACCCCAGGCTTGGTGAAAGGCAAGATGCACCTATTGAAGTGTTGAGAGAAAAAGACAACCCAGAATGTACTTCTAATTTGAGGGCTTTTAAGTAGGCTAATTGTATTTGAATTAGCCTATATTAAATGCTTTGGTCCAACTTTCAAATTGATGCAACCAAGAAAACTAACATCAAACAGGCCATAGCTGTCTTGCTTTATAGGCTATTTTACAAATACATTATACCTTCAATTCTAAGTTTTATTATTTAATTGAATTCCAATACAAAAAGGAACGTCATAATATGGACTATTTTCAATTTGTATGAGGAATTTATTTTGTATAGTAGACGAGAGAGAAAAATCATCAACCCATCAACAGATAGCCCACACCGCTGCTATTAAAAATGCGATTTGTTTTTCACTCACGCTATATTCTTGCAGCCGTCCGCACATTCAGGGTTCGTATTTCGTATTACATTCTTGTGACAGCTAGTCCAATACAGCAGCATGGTTCTTCAGTCTTGCTTGTGAATCGCAGATGCGTTTTTAAGATGTACCGGTATTTAAGACGCCAAAGCACAAAGCACCTTACTGTAGGTTAAGACTTTCTTTAGAGTCCGAGTTCAGGTGTCCATAAAATGAAATCAGTTGCACAAGACCCTTAAATCTTGTGCTTACGTTTTCCTTAAAATGTGTAAACTTAAGGAGAAGATTTAAGGGTGTTTTGTGCAACCGATTTTATTTTATGGACACCTTAAATCGGACTCCAAGGGCATGCCTGCTCAGCTCACACACGTGCAGTAACACTTCCGCAATGATCTAAGACGGCTTCCACTTCCTCTTTCGGACAATAGAGAGCCAAAGTGAAACGTCACTTCCTGCTTCCGCCCTGTACCAGCGCTGCAAAAAATATGAAAGGCGGTGGACGGAGAATAAGGTTACTTTTTGGATCCCGTTTGAATTGTGCCACGGTTGTGCCAATTTGGTCAATTTAAAACGTAAATGTCAAGAATGTCACAGTTTGTCGCCAAACTGTTGCACTAGAAGTTATAAATCAGAAAGACTACAGTACATACACTGTCGCCTAAGTGACGTCACTTTCTCTACCGGCGAAGCTGAAGACCGGCGACCTATGCCGGCGACATACCATGAGCTTCCGCAAGCTATGTAGTTTTTATACGAAACTAACCCCTATGTTTCAGTTTGATGACAAACTTTCTTGACATGCAAATTATGTTTTAAATTGACAAAATTAGCGTTGACACCCCATGGCACAATTCAAACGGGATAAAAAAAGTAACCTTATTCTCCGTCCACCGCCATTCATATTTTTCGCTGCGCTGGTACAGGGAGAAAGCAGGAAATTATGTTTCACTTTGGCTCTCTATAACAAACACCTCTCTCCTACTCCAACCACTCACAGGATGGTAACCTCGCGTCACCAGGCTCAGAGCCCGGTACGTATTATTACTACAGGCAGGATGTCCCTCGCCGTGTTCCGATCCTGTGTTCTGGTCTGCAGTGTTTTTGTCCCCCAATAGAAATGCAGCCTAACCTCACCAGTCGCTATGAGTTAGCGAAAAAATAAGAAGCATATGGCCTTACCAAACGAAATATTCAAAGAAGTACTTGAAGAAACTTGCTGGATCCATAACATTACAGTACAGCACTTTGGTTCCTACATTCCGGCCATAGTGGGAAGTCACGGAGCAAGGTTTTACCATCCAGACTACAGAACGGTATCTGCCGGGAGTCTCTGGGACATGATTGGCAAGCCTCACAGCCACTATTGGCGCTGACAGGGTTCTGCGCAGCCTCGGCTTGGAGCCTTGTCGCCGCTAGCGAGACTGTGCACTCGGCACATTGGCTGCGGTACACCTCAAAAACACTAGGTGGCTTGTGGTACACTCATGTCCATTACATATGACGATATCGTGTTGTTGTTTACCAATAACTTGCAATCATGTCGGTGGGGGGACATTTTATTGTCCCTTCATTTCAAAACGTACATTCCGGTGAGCCTGCAGAAGGCTAGATGAGGGACAAGCACTGTTAAATGAGGACATTGTATTTCCTCATTCCTCACAACAAGTACTTCAGCGGATAAGGCAACGGTGGTTGGAGTCTGTCTGAATGTAGCCTAATACAGTTCTTGGTAGGGCTGTAGCCGTACCGAGCCCTACCCTGGCGCCGCCCCTGGTGCCACTGACTGGTCTCTCTACAAGTCAAATCAGAGATGAGTATATTATGTGTTTACATCCTCCATCTAACAGCATAAAACCAACTGAAACCACTGTACCATAATCGCATTACAATCACTTTTTGTATGTGTATGCAAATAAACTGTTGAGCAAGGAGCCTCCAGATATTTGAAGTATACAGAGGAACTGGTCTATGTGTCCGAGAAAAAGGGGGTGTAATAGAATTGCTAACAAAGGGCTTCCGCTCCCTGAATCAGAAAAAAAAAATACTTTATAAAATGTAACATCTTTAGAAATAGCCTGTCTGGATTAATTTTCTGCTTGGGTTCAGGTAAAAACTGACACATCTGATTGAACAATGCAAGGAACATTACACTCTGGTCCTGCTTGGGTAAATAAATAAATAAAATAAAATAAAATAACAATAATTCAACCTATTGAGTGAATTTCTAGAGGACTGTTAACTTTTCTTTTGACACTTGAGTCTTGACCCTTCAGTCATTTCAGACCAATAGGTCGGGGCTAACCTATGAGATTTATAAGGGCAGATTACTCTGGGAATAGTTGTGTGATACAGAGTTTGCATTAACTCCAGCAATGTCTCGGTGTGAATTATGCAAAACATTTCAGACTGAAAGCCAACCTCCACCTCCACTACGCTATACAAACCAATGAGGACACAGACATTTTACGGTGGTTACGCCCCCTGTGGGAGTGCATTGGTAATAACTTTATTGCAAAAATACAGGTTCCCTCTTTCCCCGAGCAACACTACCCCAGAACTGACACACACACCCACATACAACAAGCCATCCAACACGTCTCTCTCCACTCTCCACCTCTGTCTCTTACCATCATCTCATTCACACACACACTTTCAACCGTTGTCTCAGTGCTCAGACTCAGTTTACATTCATTCATCCTCTCTTGCTATCTGCGTCCTCGTTGCTCTCTTTTTGCATTCCATTGGCTGTGACACAGTAGTCGATGCAGAACAACAAAGTTCACCAGCAGCATTACATGACATCTCCTCTCCTTGTCTCTGCCAGTCTGTAAGAGCGCCCACGGGTGGGGTGTGTCTGCCTCCAGTCTGTCTCTGATACAAGATCGCGAGGGAAGGTTGATTTGCATAGCGGACTCATGCGCTACAATTGGCTACATTCTCCCACATCCAGAACCCAAAGAAAACAACAACAGAATCCAAACCGAACCCAAACAAAAAACAAAAACAGCAATGTTAAATACACTGTCTGAGTTAAGTGCCAGCCTTTGGTTTAGTTACAACGATCGATCAACATTAATAACTTTACATTGGCCAGTTTTTCAGTCAGGACTTTGTTATGTTATATCATATTAAATAGATTAAAGCATATAATGAATGTACTCTACACGTCAGAATGCTACTCTGTAAGGGGGGCAACTATGTGAGAGTGAATCAAGTTGTAACTGTCCATAAGTGTAATAACTGTTCATACCTGTGTTACAACTGAGGAATGGTTGACATCTGAATAAGATAGCTCACTGGCTGAAAATATACCTCTAATACATATATATATATATATATCATATAAAGCATATTCATTTTAGACATGTCACTTGTCTCAGGCTGAAGACGAGCACTTCCTATTCACATCTGAGGGTCAGTGGGAAAGAGGACTAATAAAGTGTGTAAGTGTGAATTCATAAGTGCCATTGAAGTTCACCTGAGGCCTAAAGTAAAGCAGACTCCGTCGACTCCTCGCCGGGTACTGCGACCTCCAGAGAGCACTTCCCAGTCCAAATTTGCCCCCTGGCAAGTGCACTACTGCCCCCGGCAAGTGCACTACTGCCCCCGGCAAGTGCACTACTGCCCCCGGCAAGTGCACTACTGCCGAGAAGGCCTTGCAAAGTGCACTACTGCCGAGAAGGCCTTGCAAAGTGCACTCGAGTCGCGCTCTCCATTCTCACTGATAAAGCCTAAGAGAAGGGCGGCCTAATCGAATTCTCTCCCTCCTCCCACTCTCCACACTCCTCCTCTGTTGGCCTGTTGCTGGCGCTACTGTTGCAAGAAAGAAAGAAAGAAAGAAAGAAAGAAAGAAAGAAAGAAAGAAAGAAAGAAAGAAAGAAAGAAAGAAAGAAAGCAGAGAAAAGGGAAGCGCTTGTCTTGTTTAATCTCCCGGTAGAAACGGGAGAGCTGTCATTAGGTCGGCGAGCTGTTTGGGGGCGGAAACTCCAGCTAGACACTTGTGAAGTGCACTCCACTCCTCTTTGAAATGCAGACATGAGGAAGTACCACTTTAAGTTTATCAATATTCATAAATTATCATTATCAACATTCCATAAGGTCTTATTAATTAACATACAGGTTTCATACATGAGTTTTTCTGTACATGACTTTTTAGTTATTAGAGAGTTCAGTCTCGGACGGGTTTACTGTGCGCGCACACAGGAAAGAAAACCAAACCAAACCGAAAGAAAAAACAAAACATGGCCGTCCCCTCTGAAACGGACCCAGTTCAGGTGCGTGTGTGCGTCCATCAGGAAATGCCCGTGAAGAAAGAGGAAGAGGCGTGGCTACTTGTGTTAAGAGCCTCCCCCTGAGCTGTGGAGAGTTCAGGTACCCTCCGAGAGAGTCCCGAGCAGACCGCACAGGGAACCCCACGGAAAGGTCCAGGGGAAGAGAACAACAGTCCTGGGAAGTAGAGGGGAAGGTTGAGGTTGTAGTTGGGGGGTCAGAGTGACTGCATAGACAGAATCGTGGACTAAAGGGGGGAGGGAGGGTGTAGGGGAGGCAGGGGGGGGGGGGGGGGGGGCAAAGCAGGGTGCTGCGGGCAGCGAGGGAGGTGCTACGTCGGTAGGGATATGCGTGTGCCTGTGGTGTGCGTGCATGTGGTTTGCGTGTGCACGCCGTATGGGAGGGGGAAGAGAGGTTTGAGGGTCGATCCTCCTGAGCCAATCCCAGGTCTGTCGTGGCGAGGGGAGGGGAGGGACGGGGGGCGGAGACATCAGTGAAGTAGAGCTGGACTCTAGTCAGAAGACAGCTTGACGCCCGTCAGACACAGCCAGAAGCTCCCTGCACCGCTGGACAGCTCCTGCATAGGGACAGCGAGGACAGCATGGTAAACAGGTGAAGACACCAGCTCATATACAGTTACAGTACACAACAGGCAGCATGTCAAGGTTTAAAGGAGAATCATACATATGACTTATATAGCGCTTTTCTAATTACTCAAAGACGCTTTACAAACAGCAATAACATAAAACTTCCACAAATACAGAACAAAAAAAATATGGGGTTGGCAAAATTAAAAAGGAAGGTGGAGGTAGAAGGCAAGTGAGTGTGTCAGAGTTTTGGATGTTAAGGGGCAGGGAATTCCAGAGGGTTGGGGCAGCAATGGCGAAGGCTCTGTCCCCCAAGGTGCGCTACTTGGTCTTGGTGGTGAGTAGGTTAGCATCGGCAGATCGGAGGTGGCGAGTGGGGGAGTGGCGATGGAGGAGATATGTCAGGCATGAGGGGGCGAGATTATTGAGAGCTTTGTAAGTGATGAGAAGGATCTTGAAATGGATGCGGTGCTGAATTGGAAGCCAGTGAAGGTGTTGGAGGATGGGTGTGATGTGTTCTCTAGAGCGGGACTGAGTGAGCAACCGGGCAGCTGAGTTTTGAACGTATTGCAGTTTATGGAGGACAGTGGAAGTCAGGCCGTAGAGAATGCTGTTGCAGAACATCAGTGTCTACTCGCTCTGTGCAACAGCTCTGCTCTGTGTAACAGCTCTGCTCTGTGTAACAGCTCTGCTCTGTGCAACAGCTCTGCTCTGTGTAACAGCTCTGCTCTGTGTAACAGCTCTGCTCTGTGTAACAGCATTCACGCACCTGTTTTACATTTAAAATATCAATAGCTCTTTACCATTCCCCGGTCTGATTGTTTGGGGACTGCACTCTGAAATTTCACTTTCCAATTTCCACTGAAGCATTGGCTCGCCTGCAAACTACTTACCAATTGAAGGGTTTTCCATTTCAAAACACCACCTATATCCATTTCCCTGTTGTCAGTGTTGCCATTGCTTAATATTCAAAACACACAGATGATTGCATCCTCTAAAAAGATGCTATTTTGTAAGTGAAGATAGCTGAAGAGAGCTGGCAACTGACCTTTTAATATAACTTTTGATATAACTGATATTTCCTTCATACCAGCAATCATTTTGTCAGAGGGGGATTTTATGTAACCTGACGCTGCCAGATGGACGGTTTAGCTTCACATTACGTTTCACTAAACCAGTCCATCTGGGAATGCAGTAATCCAACCCGCTGACGGAGGCGGGCAGTTTTTCCAAGCTACTTGCCAGGTGATTGGATGACCCATCTGTCTATTACCGCTGGTGCGTGTTAACTTCAACCAATCAGATCGCCATGCCTCTGACGTAACGTTTGCGACCGGAGGACCTGTTGAAATGTTTGTTGCTAATTAGCGGCTAACAGCAACCAGGAGTGTTTGGCTACACGCAGCGAATTGACGAGTGGCCGTCCCTTGCGCTATTAATAGTTAATTGATGAAAACGGAGCACAGTGCCACGTGTGTTTATTTACTATGCTGCCTCGCTATCTCCATATAAGAACGTAAAGCGCTTTTGCGCAGCTTTGTGTGTGTGTTTTGTGGAAGCTAATGTAGGCTAACATGTGCTCCGGCTAGAGTGATGTGGGCTGGGGCCAGAGTTATGATTATTGCACGGTAATTTCCACAAACTAACGCATGAGCGATTAATAATTGGATTGGATTAATAAACGTTTTGATATTTTGGAAATGCTGTCCAGTTGTGAAATAACTGAAGTTATTGCTGCATCTACGATAGCCTCGCTAGCTCTCGCTTCCGCGGCGGCAGCCATGTTGACGAGTGAAAAGAACTACAAAGACCATGTACCCACTACTTGCCCAGACGCTTCACAGTAGCGTCACACAGAAAGCCCGCCTAAGGCTGCCGCTGATTCGACGAGCCGGCCATGGTTCGGGTTTCTAAGCCAATCATCTTAACTGCCTGTGCATATCGAGATGGATTACGTCGAGAGAATCTCTTTTGGTCTCGCAAGGTTATCCATCTCGCAAGCAAGGTTAGATTTTATGAGCAGCATGCAGCAATATGTGCATGCAGCCCCCTCTTGTGCACGCACGCACGCATGCATGCATGCATGCACGCATGCACACACAGACACACACACACACACACACACACACACACACACACAAGCACGCATGGCACATGCTCTTCATGCTACCTCCCTATCTAACTTGCCAGATGCTAAGACACTGAGCCGAACACAGCAGCAGGGGAAGTGCCTCCAAAAAGAAAATTCAGACTCGGACTCACCATTATTATAAACCATAAGTCTGGTGGGATATTGATGTCACTGATGACTTCACATCATTAATATAAACTAGGGGTGTCACGATACACTCAGTTCACGATACGATACGATACACGATATTGGGTTCATGATAACGATACGATACGATATTTTACGTTACTCCACGCTAATTTGAGTAATTTCACCATTTTCATCCTCCGTGTCTGTAAGGTCCCTCGTCTGTTCAAACAAAGCAATGAAAAGGAGAGTGAGCATGCAATCAGATGCAGATCAGTGCCACCATGTTCAGCTTCTTTTTCTCACGATATGAGATTTCATCTCAACGATACATATTGTCACGTTTTGATATCGCAATATATTGTGGGACGATATATTGTGACATCCCTAATATAAACCATAAGGCTGGTGGGATATTGATGTCACTGATGACTTCACATCATTATAAACCATAAGGCTGGTGGGGTATTGATGTCACTGATGACTTCACATCATTAGTATAAACCATAAGGCTGGTGGGATATTGATGTCACTGATGACTTCACATCATTATAAACCATAAGGCTGGTGGGGTATAGATGTCACTGATGACTTCACATCATTATAAACCATAAGCCTGGTGAGATATTGATGTCACTGATGACTTCACATCATTATAAACCATAAGGCTGATGAGATATTGATGTCACTGATGACTTCACATCATTATAAACCATAAGGCTGGTGGGATATTGATGTCATTGATGACTTCACATCATTATAAACCATAAGGCTGGTGGGATATTGATGCCACTGATGACTTCACATCATTAGTATAAACCATAAGGCTGGTGGGATATTGATGTCATTGATGACTTCAGATCATTATAAACCATAAGGCTGGTGGGATATTGATGCCACTGATGACTTCACATCATTAGTATAAACCATAAGGCTGGTGGGATATTGATGTCACTGATGACTTCACATCATTATAAACCATAAAGCTGGTGGGATATTGATGCCACTGATGACTTCACATCATTAGTATAAACCATAAGGCTGGTGGGATATTGATGTCATTGATGACTTCACATCATTATAAACCATAAGGCTGGTGGGATATTGATGCCACTGATGACTTCACATCATTAGTATAAACCATAAGGCTGGTGGGATATTGATGCCACTGATGACTTCACATCATTATAAACCATAAAGCTGGTGGGATATTGATGCCACTGATGACTTCACATCATTAGTATAAACCATAAGGCTGGTGGGATATTGATGTCACTGATGACTTCACATCATTAGTATAAACCATAAGGCTGGTGGGATATTGATGCCACTGATGACTTCACATCATTAGTATAAACCATAAGGCTGGTGGGATATTGATGTCATTGATGACTTCACATCATTAGTATAAACCATAAGGCTGGTGGGATATTGATGTCATTGATGACTTCACATCATTATAAACCATAAGGCTGGTGGGATATTGATGTCATTGATGACTTCACATCATTATAAACCATAAGGCTGGTGGGATATTGATGCCACTGATGACTTCACATCATTATAAACCATAAAGCTGGTGGGATATTGATGCCACTGATGACTTCACATCATTATAAACCATAAAGCTGGTGGGATATTGATGCCACTGATGACTTCACATCATTATAAACCATAAAGCTGGTGGGATATTGATGTCATTGATGTCTTCACATCATTAGTATAAACCATAAGGCTGGTGGGATATTGATGTCACTGATGACTTCACATCATTAGTATAAACCATAAGGCTGGTGGGATATTGATGTCACTGATGACTTCACATCATTAGTATAAACCATAAGGCTGGTGGGATATATATCTACTCATTCACCACCGACCCATTCAGCCGATATGCACCAGAACGCTCAGCACATTTGAGCTATCACCGTGAGAAACAGAGGACTGTAAGAGCCAATTAGCTATCAAGGGATGATTAGGGGGCCATGATGGAAGGAAGGCTGGTGCAGGAAGCTGGGAAAGCGCGAGATGAGAGAGACAGACAAACAACGTTGCATTGTCTTAGTCTGCTGTGCATTAAAACTAAAGTAACTAGCCTGATTTGAAAATGTAAGGGGAGTAGAAAGTACAGATATGCAGATGGTTAATTACAGTAACAAAATATTTGTAGTTAGTCACTTCCCATCTCTGGATACCACAACACAGTACAGTGAGGTGTGATTTTACAGTCTGAAACCACAGAAGATGTGTCAAAATCGGTGATGGCACTTGTGCTTGTCGGTCTGTTTTCTGCCATTAAGTCGCATTCTGACGCAACAACTCCTTAGAGGCTGCATGATGTGAACAAGCCAGAAAGCTTTGCCCTCTGTCGGTGTCACTTCAGCAAACCATAAAGGTTATAAGCTAGAAATTAAAGTTTCTGATTAAAATGCCACTCATCCCAGAACTTGTTCTCAGCTCAGTCGTGGGTGGGCTCAGTCAAGTTATTGCCTGAAAGAAGCAAGGAGGATATTTTCTGAACTCAGGTGACACTGCTGACATTTGGAAAGTTTGCCAGGTTGATGAAGATTTCTCTCAGCAGGATCTGCGACGGAGTCTCACACTAAACAGGATTCTATGATCAGTGGAAATTTATGCTATTTTGAATTTTATGACACCATGACAGATGCTACAGACCTGGCTCAAACAGTATCTGGATGTTGATTTTCTGCTTTATAGAGAGCCAAAGTGAACGTCACTTCCTGCCTTTCTCTGTGTACCAGCGTGAAAAAATATGAATGGTGGTGAATGGAGAGAGACGATACTTTTCTGATCCCGTTTCAATTGTGCCACGGGGTCCACATGAAAATCTTGTCAATTTAAAAAATAACTATGCATGTTAAGAAAGTCGCAGTTTGTCCTGAAACTGAAACATGAGGTTTAGTTTTGTCAATCGACTACATCTCTCGTGTCGCACATATACGTCACACCATCAACAACATGGACTGGCGGGAGAGACGTCACCTATGCGACTGGTTGTCCGTAGTCTTTCTGATTTATAACTTATAGTGCCACAGTTTTACCACAAACTGTGACTTTCTTGACTTGCAGAGTTATCTTTTACATTGACAAACATGACATGTGTACCCCGTGACACAATTCAAACGGTATC
Organism: Poromitra crassiceps; assembly: GCF_964638095.1. Classification (NCBI taxonomy): domain Eukaryota; kingdom Metazoa; phylum Chordata; class Actinopteri; order Beryciformes; family Melamphaidae; genus Poromitra; species Poromitra crassiceps. The sequence continues at coordinate 4,666 of NW_028150569.1, read as the reverse complement.
AAAAAAGTATCGTCGCTCTCCGTTCACCACCATTAATATTCTTTCACACGCTGGTACACAGAGAAAGGCAGGAAGTGACGTTTACTTTGGCTCTCTATTAAGCCCTATTTGCATAATGTGTGGACCTCAATGAATTATCTCCCCTCCGCACAAGATAATGACATCCGTTGAGATCACCGGTGCCTTGAATACAATAAGTCAATGTTTTACAATTTCTCATTTCTTGATTTGAGCTTGATTTACTTTATACAATCAGTGGAAGAGCTTGCAGACAATTTTGAACCAGTAACGACACCACATGTTATTATGAAAGACTCATCACAATCCTTTTATATTAAAGAGGTTGACCAAGAGAAAGTGGGTAGAATTATCAATAAATTAAGTAACTCAAAGGCAAAGGATCTGTTCGGGCTGGATACTGCTTTTATTAAAACACATAGCGCCACCCTGATCAAACCTATAACTCATATGATAAACACCTCCATAAGAACTGGTAAATTCCCACAAAGCTGGAAAACAGCAACCATCATACCAATTTTCAAAGCTGGAGCACCAATTCTAGCTAGCAACTATAGACCAATTGCTATTCTACCCGTTTTCTCAAAAGTCCTGGAAAAAGTTGTTGCAGAACAACTCATTGACCACCTAGAAAGTAATAAACTTATTTACCCCAAACAATTCGGATTCAGGGCAGGGTTTTCAACAGAAACGGCTAACTGCTACCTCACTGAAAACATCAAGAGTTCACTGGACAAGGGTAATGTAGTGGGAGCGGTGTTTTTAGACCTTAAAAAGGCCTTTGACACCGTAAACCACAAGATCTTATTAAATAAACTTACAACTTTTAATTTTTCAGAGCAAGCAACCGGCTGGTTTGCTTCATATCTCGGCTGTAGAGAGCAATGTGTTAAAATCAGAGGAAAACACTCAATCCCCCGACAATCAAGAATGGGCATTCCACAAGGCTCGATCTTGGGGCCTTTGCTCTTTAGCTTATACATAAATGATCTACCAGCATGTTGCAAAAGTGCTGGTTGTCAAATGTACGCTGACGACACAGTCATTTATGTATCAGCTAAAACCCCTTTTCAAGCAGCTGAGATACTAACTAATGAAATGAAGGTTGTATCCCAATGGCTCAAAAACAACCACCTAACTCTGAATCTCACTAAGACTGTATCTATGTGTTTCTCCATAAGAAGGAGAGCACAAGACAGTCTCATAATACAAATAGATCGAGAGGAAATAAAAGAGGTCAACGATTTTAAATTCTTAGGTGTCATCTTGGATTCTCAACTCAAATTTGACAAACATGTGAAAAAAATATGCAAAACAGTCAAGATCAATTTGAACTGCTTTAGAATGATAAGACATTACATACCTCTCAAGGCAGCTCAACTGTTCATGCATGCCATGATATTTTCTCACTTATCTTACTGTGTAACTATATGGGCCCAGGCTTCACAGGCAACTGTCAAACCTGTCACATCACTGTACAAACAGGCACTGAAAATAATGGATCGAAAACAAATGAAATGGCATCACTGTAAAATTCTACACAAGTACAAGCTGCTCAGTTTTGACAGCTTCATTAAGTTTTCATTTGTCAAGTTGATTTTTAAATGTGTGAATAATCTCGTCCCAGCCGTACTTTCACCATATGTCACAAAAATAAACAGCAATAGAATTGCCACAAGGGGATCAGCGAATGGCAATTGTAGAGTGGCCCAACGCAAAACTACCTTCGGTCAGTCATCCTTTTCAGTAAAAGGGATACACATGTGGAATTCCCTACCAACAGAAATAAAAATGCAAACTAATCTGAAAAGCTTTAATGAAAAGGTGAAACACTGGCTGAAGCAAAATCAAACCTGCGACCATTGATTACTGATGTAGTGGTGTAATTCTACTGTAAATCTTGTATGATGTAGTAGCATAATTTTACTGTAAATTTTGTATGATCGTGTCACAATTTTTATGTTTGCACTTTGTTTAGATTATGTTTTTTATTAGAAAAGCCTACCCAGGGACAGGGATTGCAAATTAGCCTTGGCTAGATATCCTATATGCATCGCATATGTTTCATGTTCTTGTAACTTGTTACAATGATTCTTGCATTGTCCCTGACAAATAAACGAATAAATAAAATAAAAAAATAATTTTGAGCTGAAAATGCATTCAAAACCTCTTTCTATAGGTTGCCTCCATTTTTCATGATAGGAGGAAGATAGAAAGACAAAGAAGATGAAGAAAAAAAAGTTGCGTGCCAGAAAGCCCATCTTCATGGCAGTTCAGATCACTGGAAGTCCACAGGTAATACTAGTTATGTGCAAATAGGGCTTTAGCCTACTTATATAACAGATGAGTGAGGTTTGTCACAAAGTGCAATCAAGTTTGAATGAATAAAATTACATTAAATAATTTGAAAGCCAATTTGGTATGCTACAAATTCTTCAGAAACCCACTTATCTGGAACTCCAAGTAGCTTAAATCAAATAAAGAAATGTCTGTATAGTATTTAAGCAGGTCTGGGCAGTCTTAGGGTCATCACTGGTATTTAAGATCACAGTCGTAACTGTCTATGCGCTCAGTGAATGCAGTGTGTACCTGTGAGGCAGTGGAGGGAGGTGGTGGTGATGAGGAGGTGTGATAGTGATAGTGATGATAGTGGTGGAATAGCGACAGGGACTCAGAAGAGAGGAAGTAAGCAAGGCGAGGCACTGACATCTGCCTGCTTCACCTTTGAGAGAAAGAGAGAGGAAGAGGGGAAGATGGGGGGGCAGCGAGAAAGCAGGAAGACATATTGGAAATCGAAAAAAGCGCGAGAAAAGGAAGAGTCAAGACAGGGCACGGGGAAGAGAGCACAGAGGGAAAAGCAACGCGTAAAGTGCCGAGGTGGGACATCGGGGTGCGTGCAGTTCAAGAGCGCGGCCACAGGGAGGCAGCAGAGCACAAGAGGTCAGACTCACAAAGCTGCGTGTTGCAGTGAGGCGGCTGCGGCGCGAGGAGGAGGTCACCACCGTGCCGCTCAGGCTGCGTCCGATTCGCCGCAGGTTTCCCACGTCGTCAGGCTCCACCCCCAAACGCAGATCCTGCAACACCATTGGCTGGGGAGGGAGAGAAATGTCTGTCAGATGATCTGTGATGGTGTGGGGGGGATTGTAACAGAAAGAGCAATATGTGTGACACAGAGAAGGAGCATGACTTCACCTTGTTGAGGTAGGTGGGGGTGCTGGTACAGCCCGTCCCATACACACTCCTCTCCATGTCAGCGCTGGGGGTCTGAGAGCGAGTCTGCCCTCCCACCCTGGATATCAGCCTCTCCGAAGGACTACAGCCTGAAGGAGACAGAGGCAGGCTGGAAGTCAACACTCACACATACTAGGACACTAAACATAATACACTTTTTGCATGGATGCTCACAGTGGGAATCAAAAGCCCTAACAGTATTAGGAATCATGCTCTATTATGTTCAATTATTAAATTACATGATGTACAGTATAAAAATATTAAAGTACCCATTAAATGACCTCCCATTACTTTTATTTGCTGAAAAAACAGCTACCGTCCATGATGAGCTCATGCTGTAGATCAATTTAAATTCCAACCAATAAAACCATCACACATTTTTTAACAATCCCGCCCTCCGTCCCTCCCATCAAATAAAACGGCCTTTCTCTCCTTGAATCAGATTCCATTGGTTTGGACTTTTGAATGATCCCTCACTGCGTTATGTCCTGCCGCTCCAACATCCTGTTTCAACATGAAATCCATCAAATCAACGAGGTCAATTAATTTCAATACATTTGAGCAGTGGTTCTCAATGTGAAGTATGGGGCCCACCAGAGGTCCTTGAGGGGATTCCAGGGAATCCCCACCAAAAGGATGAATTGTTAAACTTCAGCAATATTTAATTTACAAGAAGTTAACACAATTAGAGAATGTAGAAGACTAGTATAGTCGTGGGAACAATACAAATACTGTAACAATAAAACAATATTCTATTATTATAATATTTTAGCTAGAGAGTGAAAATCTTATCAGATGGAGCATGGGCATCACTGCATTTGAGTCTTATGACTTCATTCAGATTTGGATCAGGCAAGTGGAGATGAGGGGATGAACGACAGCGATGGAACTCACACACAACACACACACACGCACACACACACACACACACACACACACACACACACACACACACACACACACACACGCCTGCATAGACATATGCAATCCCATAATGCAAGTACTTGTGTGTGTGTGTGTATGTGTGTGTGTGTGTGTGTGTGTGTGTGTACACACACTGTACCTGTCTTGCCAGCCAGCAGACTGGCCTGGTAGAGTGAATCCAGCTCAGACAGCTCTGCCTCCTCGTGGTCACAGGGTTGGCTGGGCTGCCCAGGGGCATGATGGGAGCTGTAGTGCCCGGGGGAAGACTGGCAGCTGTAGCTGTAGTCGTGGCCGGAGCGCTGTGCCCTGACGGGGATGCAGCAGTCTGGGGGCGTGTTATACGGCGTCACCACAGCATCTGGGCGGTCCAAGCTCCAGGAGGACCAATGGTGCGTGGCCGTGTCGGGGGAAGAGTGGGGCCACGGGGGCTGCCACAGGGGCGTGAGGGACTTCCTCTGCCCGGACGCTTCCAGCATGGGTGGAGGAGGAGGAG
>NW_028150570.1:0-21631 GCF_964638095.1 Poromitra crassiceps | reverse complement strand
AGGCTGCAAAGGCGTCTCCCGGACCTCAGCAGGGTGAACAAGCGAGAATCGGGATGTGTGAAATCCTTCAGGATTTTTTGAGCCCTAGCTCTCACCCGCTTTGAATATGTGTCCTGGAGGGTGGGCAGAGACACTCTGGTGATGCGCTCCGCTGAGCGCAACACCCTCTGCAGGGCTGCCTGATCCCGATTTGTACTATTTCCGTATCAGGCTGAGATGCACCCAGTGAGGACGCTCTCGACGGCTGAGGAGTAGAAGGTCTTCAGGATGGATGGTGCGACCTTGAACTTCCTCAGCCGCCGGAGGAAGTACAGGCGCTGCCTGGACTTCTTAAGCGTGTGCTCCGTGTGTAGGCTCCAAGTGAGATCCTCACTGAGGTGCATACCTAGATATTTAACGCTGGAGACCCTCTCCACAGGCTCCCCCCCGATGGTCAGTGGGGTGTACCCGCTACTCTTTTCCTCCTAAAGTCCACCACCATTTCTTTTGTTTTACCAACATTCAAGGACAGGTTGTTGGACTGACACCACAGCGCTAGGTCCGCTACCTGGCTGAGATAAGCCTGCTCGTTATTGTCGGAGATCAAACCCAGCACCACGGTGTCATCAGCGAACTTGAAGATGGTAGTAGAGCTGTTCGAGGCCACACAGTCATGTGTGTAGATATTATAGAGCAGCGGGCTCAGGACTCTCCCCTGGGGGGCGCCTGTGTTGAGGGTCCGTGAGCTCGAGGTGACGCCACCGCCCACCCTCACAACCTGGGGGCAGCCGGTGAGGAAGTCCAGGACCCAATTACATAGTTGAGTATTGAGCCCCAGTGACCTCATCTTTGCTGCCAGGTGGAGGGGGACTTCCCTAGACCTGTTGGGTTTATACGCAAATTGGAGGGGGTCAAATGAGCTAGGCAGGGAGGAGCAAATGTGCGGTTTTACTAACCTCTCGAAACATTTCATAGCCACTGAGGTCAGTGCCACTGGACGATAATCGTTCAGACATGATGGTTTATTGTTTTTGGGCACAGGGACAATGATAGACCGCTTAAAGCAAAGTGGGACTGTGGCTAGGGCTAGATGTATTGAAGATGTCTGTGTAAACAGGGGCTAGCTGGTTGGCACAGGATTTCAGGACCCTCCCAGGAATACGGTCAGGCCCTGCAGCTTTCCTCCCGTTTACCCCTTTAAACACCCTCCTCACATCACTCTCACTGATTGTAAATGGGGGGACCCCACTAGACCCACCACCATCAGCTAGAACCGTTAAGTTGTTATCACCATTTGTCTCAAACCTGGCGTAAAAAACGTTCAATTCTTCAGCAAGGGAGGGGTCATTACACACCATACGGGACTTATTTTTAATGTCAGTAATAGTCCGAAGACCGTTCCACACTCGGGCAGAGTCACCAGCATTAAAGTCTGCTTCCACCTTGTCCTTATAGCGGCGCTTTGCCTCCTTGACAGACCTCCTCAGGCCATAAGCTGCTGCTTTATATCCTGTCATGTCTCCCGATATAAGACCTGCATTATAGGAGGCAGTGCGTGCCGTTAGTGCTGCCCGCACAGATCTATCGACCCATGGTTTTTGGTTTGGGAAAACTTTTATTTTAACAGTCTGAATAATCTCATTGGCAAGTAGGGAGATATAACTCCCAACTACTTCCGTAAACTCACTGACGTCAGCGGAGGTCACGCGGAACATCTCCCAATCCGCGTTCTCGAGAGCGTCCTGCAGCGTGGCTTCCGACTGGTCGGTCCAGCGCTTGACGTCTTTCGTCACCGGAGCGTCTCTCTGAATCCTCTGTTTATATTTTGGAAGTAGGAAGATGGCGACGTGGTCCGATTTACCGAAAGCTGGCATGGAAATAGCTTTATAGCTGTCCTTAAACGGCGTGTAGCAGCGATCCAAGATATTACCTCCTCGCGTGGGAAAGCGGATATGCTGTCTAAATTCCGGCAAGCCCCGGGAGAGGTTAGCCTGATTAAACTCCCCGAGGGCGATAAAGGCAGCTCCCGGATGGCGATGTTGATGTCTATTTATCACCTCCTGCAACTGGGCTACGGCGGTGTCCTTGTTGGCTTGTGGAGGGATATAGACAGCCGTAATGATTACCGCTGAAAACTCACGGGGCAAGTAATGTGGGCGACACATGATGGACAGATGTTCCAGCTGGGGAGAACAGGCCCGGGAGAGAACGGTAACGTTCTTCGGGTCACACCACTTGTTGTTGATCATAAAACAAACACCTCCACCTTTGGATTTGCCGGATTCCTCCGTTCTGTCCATGCGAACGGTGTAGAAATGATCGGCCGGTGTGATGGAGTGATCCGGGACGGAGGGGGACAGCCAGGACTCAGTGAAGCAAAAGATGTTACAGTCTCTGATGTCCCTCTGAAAAGCAATGCTTGCTCTGATGTCATCCAACTTGTTTTCCAAGGACTGGACGTTAGCGAGCAGAATACTAGGCAAGGGTGGTCGGTTTGCCTTGCTCCTCAGTCTGTTATGGATCCCCCCTCGTTTCCCACGGTGTTTCTTGGCCCATCTCCCGCTGTATGTCCCGCGGCCTACTTGTTTGTTGCCCCGGAGGATCTCAGCTGGAAACGCCCGTTTGGTCTCGATCGACACAGGAATAAAAGGTAGGCCTGATTGATCTCTGATCTCTAAAAGCGTTTGGAAATCGTATGTGATCAGACTAGTGGTTTGATCGACAAGACAGATTAGAGAGAAAAGAAAGACATAAAGAATGCACAGTCTAAGCAGAGCGATCCCGACGGCGTCTGGACACAGCCGCGCCATCTTAGAACATCATGGATGTTCCCACAGTAAGGTTCTACTCACTAATCTGTTGGAGATGGACCCACAGTAAGGTTCTACTCACTAATCTGTTGGAGATGGACGCACAGTACGGTTCTACTCACTAATCTGGAGAGGGACCCACAGTAAGGTTCTATTCACTAATATGTTGGAGATGGACCCACAGTAAGGTTCTATTCACTAATATGTTGGAGAAGGGACCCACAGTAAGGTTCTACTCACTAATCTGTTGGAGATAGACCCACCGTAAGGTTATACTCACTAATCTGTTGGAGAGGGACCCACAGTAAGGTTCTACTCACTAATCTGTTGGAGATGGACCCACAGTAAGGTTCTACTCACTAATCTGTTGGAGATGGACCCACAGTAAGGTTCTACTCACTAATCTGGTGGAGATGGACCCACAGTAAGGTTCTACTCACTAATCTGGAGATGGACCCACAGTAAGGTTCTATTCACTAATCTGTTGGAGATGGACCCACAGTAAGGTTCTACTCACTAATATGTTGGAGATGGACCCACAGTAAGGTTCTACTCACTAATCTGTTGGAGATGGACCCACAGTAAGGTTCTACTCACTAATCTGTTGGAGAGGGACCCACCATAAGGTTCTACTCACTAATCTGTTGGAGATGGACCCACAGTAAGGTTCTACTCACTAATGTGTTGGAGATGGACCCACAGTAAGGTTCTGCTCACTAATATGTTGGCGATGGACCCACAGTAAGGTTCTACTCACTAATCTGGTGGAGATGGACCCACAGTAAGGTTCTACTCACTAATCTGGAGATGGACCCACAGTAAGGTTCTATTCACTAATCTGTTGGAGATGGACCCACAGTAAGGTTCTACTCACTAATATGTTGGAGATGGACCCACAGTAAGGTTCTACTCACTAATCTGTTGGAGATGGACCCACAGTAAGGTTCTACTCACTAATCTGTTGGAGAGGGACCCACCGTAAGGTTCTACTCACTAATCTGTTGGAGATGGACCCACTGTAAGGTTCTACTCACTAATCTGTTGGAGATGCACCCACAGTAAGGGTCTACTCACAACTCTGTTGGAGATGGACCCACAGTAAGGTTCTACTCACTAATATGTTGGAGAGGGACCCACCATAAGGTTCTACTCACTAATCTGTTGGAGATGGACCCACAGTAAGGTTTTACTCACTAATCTGTTGGATATGGACCCACAGTAAGGTTCTACTCACTAATCTGTTGGAGATGGACCCACAGTAAGGTTCTACTCACTAATCTGTTGGAGATGGACCCACAGTAAGGTTCTACTCACTAATCTGTTGGAGAGGGACCCACCGTAAGGTTCTACTCACTAATCTGTTGGAGATGGACCCACAGTAAGGTTCTACTCACTAATCTGTTGGAGATGCACCCACAGTAAGGTTCTACTCACTAATCTGGTGGAGATGGACCCACAGTAAGGTTCTACTCACTAATCTGGAGAGGGACCCACAGTAAGGTTCTATTCACTAATCTGTTGGAGATGGACCCACAGTAAGGTTCTACTCACTAATATGTTGGAGATGGACCCACAGTAAGGTTCTCACTAATCTGTTGGAGATGGACCCACAGTAAGGTATAGTCACTAATCTGTTGGAGAGGGACCCACCGTAAGGTTCTACTCACTAATCTGTTGGAGATGGACCCACAGTAAGGTTCTACTCACTAATCTGTTGGAGATGGACCCACAGTAAGGTTCTGCTCACTAATATGTTGGAGATGGACCCACAGTAAGGTTCCACTCATCTGTTGGAGAGGGACCCACCGTAAGGTTCTACTCACTAATCTGTTGGAGATGGACCCACAGTAAGGTTCTACTCACTAATCTGTTGGCGATGGACCCACAGTAAGGTTCTACTCACTAATCTGTTGGAGAGGGACCCACAGTAAGGTTATACTCACTAATCTTTTGGAGATGGACCCATATACTCACTAATATGTTGGAGAGGGACCCACAGTAAGGTTCTACATAAGGTTCTTCATCGCTCCTCTCTAGAATGAGTTTACATGATCTTTCTCATTGCCACTCTCCCGGCGTCTACCCCTCCCTGCACAGTAAACTGAGCCGGAAATAAAACTGCTGCCCCCCTGACCCACCATTAAAAATAGCCGGGACAGAAATAGTTAGGCATACTTTAGTTGTGTAAGTCCTTTCCCACATGTCATCCACAAAGCTTCATGAGTATTTTTGAGGCTTTGGTCAAAACGTGCTGCAAAGAGAAAGATGTTCTTTTTGTGTCTTTGTTTCCTTGTATGAGTGCAGCCCCGAGTCCAGGATGGGCAAGTTACTCAGGAAGTGTAATTAGTTACTTACTGATTACTCATTAAAAAGTAATAAAATTACTGGTCACAATTTCTATGAAGGTCATGTCTATAATGAGCACATTCATAATACATTATAATATATTTATAAGGCTTTATGAATGTTATAATCATGCATTTTTATTTTTATTTTTTTTATTTAGCCTTTATTTAACCAGGTTTGTCCCATTGAGATCAAAGATCTCTTTTACAAGAGAGACCTGGCCAAGAAACAGCAGCAACACAAAGTTACAACAAACAAACACAACACATACAATTGAAAAACATTAAAATGATCAAATAAAACATTTGCATACAGACAGCCTGTTCTCAAGAGATTTTACCATAGCCTTAAAACCATTTAAGGTTACTAAGCTATTAAGTTTAAGATCAGACTGCAGACTGTTCCATGCGGTGGGTGCAGAGAACCTAAAAGCTTTCTTCCCCAATTCAGTTCGGACTTTGGGAACAGAAAATTGTAGAGTGTCCTGAGAACGAAGATTGTAATTCCCACATTTGAAGCTTAAAAGTGACGACAGGTAGGTAGGAACTTTGCCAATAATGGCTTTGTAAATTAAGACATACCAATGACTGAGGCGGCGTGTACATAAAGCAGGCCAATTCACTTTTGAATACAATGCATAATGATGAGTAAGAGATCCACAGTTTGTAATGAACCTCAAAGCCCCATGATACACACTGTCCAGCATGTGGAGACACTGAGCAGTGGCATTCATATATAGCACATCGCCAGAGTCAAGAACAGGTAGAAAGGTATGGCAACGCATAACAAGGTTTAGCTATAATAATATGCTATAGCACGACTTTGTGAGCTTTAAATAAAGTGACTTATAAACTACAAGATTATTAGCAAATTATGATATAACAGTTATGAAGACTTATAAGCAGTACGGTACTTGCTGGCTGCAAGTATAGTGTAAAACAAGAAAGATTATTCTTTCAAACACTGTTGTCACTTTGGCATGGAGGTATACTTATAATAATAATAATAATAATAATAATAATAATAATAATAATAATAATAATAATAATAAACATGCATGGGTTTTATATAGCGCTTTTCTAGGACTCAAAGACACTTTACAAACAAAGAAACACTAAAGGGGCGGGGACGACATAAGTGCAACAGACAATGGACAAACACGACACAGGCACACAGGGATAGGCAGGGGGAGCTAGGAGAAGGCAGAGGAGAAGAGATGGGTTTTGAGGCGGGATGGAAGAGGGAGTCTGATTCTCTAATATCCGGGGGGAGAGAGTTCCAGAGCTTATGCCCACAACTTAATAATACTTTATAAACCTTGTTATAAGTTATGCATGATTATAAACATTTATAAAGTCTTATAAATGCATAGTCTTGAACATAACCTTGACTCACCTACTACAGTCTCATTTCGACAGCCTCAAGTGCTCAGAGTAGATGAGAGAGTAACACAAATCAAACTCGGCATGGTCCACAGGATAGTCAATAATGTTGTTCCAAAATACCTCAGAAACTATTTTACCAAGGTCAGTGACGTACATGGTCACGGCACTAGAGGGAGCCCTAGATTTGGTCCCAGTAAAATGCAAAAGATGCATTGGCCAGAATTCATTTCTATACTCAGCGGCAGTAGCCTGGAACTATGGAGGACCAGGAGGGTCTTACGCTAATGAATAGAGTGTCCCCTTAACGATTCGAAATAACGATTGGAAATGCCATTTACCCATTGCATGACACTTTTGGCCTTAGCCTAGAAAAACTGTGTAAAATAATGCAAATTAGACATGTACTTTAATTTTAAATTTGACATACCTTGTAGGCCCTGGAGAGTCTTAAGCTAATGAATAGAGTGTTCCTTTAATAATTATCTAATCGTACAATTAAAAATAGTAATTTCAAAAAGAATTCACAAATGACGTATTAATACATCATTAAAAAGTTGTATTTGGAAAAGGAACTTCAAAAACATCCATTAAACAGTGTATTTCAAAATGGAATTACGAATACATCATTTAAAACATCATTTAAACAGTGTATTTCAAAATGGAATTACGAATACATCATTTAAAACATAATTTAATACATAATTTCCTTATTCCTATTCAAAATAACCATTTGGAATTGTATTTGAAGTCACTATTTCAAAACCAATTCAAAAAACCGATTGGAAAACCATTTTGTTTTAACATGACACTTTTTTGCTCTTTGTCCCCAGCCAAACAGTGTCAATCGTGAATCCATGGTCCTAATGCAAATAAGCCATGTAACAGGCTCTCTGATTGGCTAGAGAGGCAGTCCACTGAGCCAGGCTCTTTCGTGCCTCAAAGCTCTCTAGCCAATCAGAGAGCCTGTTACATGGCTCATTTGCATTAGGGGGCTCAATTCACGATTGACACTGTTTGGCTGGGGACAAAGAGCAAAAAGTGTCATGTTAAAACGAAATGGTTTTCCAAACGTTTTTTTTAATTAGTTTTGAAACAGTGACTTCAAATACAATTACAAATGGTTATTTCGAATAGGAATAAGGAAATGATGTATTAAATGATGTTTTAAATGATGTATTCGTAATTCCATTTTGAAATACACTGTTTAAATGATGTTTTAAATGATGTATTCGTAATTCCATTTTGAAATACACTGTTTAATGGATGTTTTTGAAGTTCCTTTTCCAAATACGACTTTTAAATGATGTATTAATACGTCATTTGTGAATTCTTTTTGAAATTACTCATTTTAATTGTACGATTAGATAATTATTAAAGGAACACTCTATTCATTAGCTTAAGACTCTCCAGGGCCTACAAGGTATGTCAAATTTAAAATTAAAGTACATGTCTAATTTGCATTGTTTTACACAGTTTTTCTAGGCTAAGGCCAAAAGTGTCATGCAATGGGTAAATGGCATTTCCAATCGTTATTTCGAATCAGGGATTTAATATAGTGACTTCAAATACAATTCCAAATGGTTATTTTGAATAGGAATAAGGAAACAATGTATTAAATGATGTTTTAAATGATGTATTCGTAATTCCATTTTGAAATACACTGTTTAATGGATGTTTTTGAAGTTCCTTTTCCAAATACGACTTTTTAATGATGTATTAATACGTCATTTGTGAATCCATTTTGAAATTACTCTTTTTAATTGTATGATTGGATAATTATTAAGGGGACACTCTATTCATTAGCGTAAGACTCTCCTGGTCCTCCATATGGAACAGTCTACCAGCAGATATTAAGTCAATCAGCCCCTATTCTTCTTTTAAAGCAAAAGTCAAGAGCTGGATCAGGAGAAGCAGAACCTGGATTTAATTGTATCAGGTGTGTTGGGTGTGGGGGGGACCTGTTCTCGGCCAGCCAGTAACTGATCCTGTATTTTAATTGATCCTGTATTTTATTAGTTTTTATTTATTTTATTTGATTGTATTTTATTGTACGGTATTTTATTAGGATTTGTTGGGTATATTTTTAATTGTACTAATTGTCCTTTATTTTATCTTACGCTTATTTTTATTGATTATTTGCTGTGCCTTACTTCCCCATGTTATCCTCCCCCCTGCGTGGTAGGCACACCCACGCGTTACCCGCAGACTCTGACAAGTGCATGAGGTACTATGAAGCACTCATACTGTCATACACTTACACACATCCAGGCATACACTCACCAGTGCATATTTTATCACAGACATCTTAAGGACCGCAATGGAAATAAGCTGTTAGCTTTATTGCGTTTTTATCCTTTTGATAATGGTGGGCCTATGTATGTATATATGTATATACTGTTTGTTCATTATCAATAAAGATCTCAATCAATCAATCAATGCATGTGCTCATAATGCATTTTTGACATGACCTTTATAGAAAGTGTTAGCAAATTACTTTATTACTTGGTATCAAAAGTAGTTATGTTATTTGTTACTTTACTTTAATACTAGTAATAATAATTAAATAATTATTAGGCAATAATTCAATTTAAATGTTTACATGGTTCAATGTAATGCAATTTCTCTAATTACCCGGTTTACACACCCCATTTACACCTGGCATTAAAATATCTGGACATGTTATCCGGATAAGGAAAAATGCATGTTAATGCAAGGTCTAAATGTGTCGTGATGGGAATGTGATCGGCTCTGCCTGACCACATCGGGAGGTAGTCTGCATTGTGTGATGATACTGTTGTTGGTTTATTGTTTTTAACCTATGTACTGTAAAGCATCTTTGAGTTTTTAGAAAAGTGCTATATAAATTAAAGTTATTATTATTATTATTATTATTATTATTATTATTATTATTATTATTATTATTATTATTATTATTATGATGATTAAGGGTGAGGGAAGAGGGGTCTGGTCAAAATGAATAGGCAAAGAGGAGAGATGTTCAATGTGGCCCAAAGCAGACCTAAAAAATAAATTGCTTATGTTAAATGTGAAAATGATAAATAATAATGTACATTTGCCACCACCTCAAATTACTCACTCGTAGAGGACAGGGATCTCAATGAGGATAATGAGAACGCATTAAAAATACCCGTTGTAAATGCAAAGGAAAGATTGGATGGTTTATCCAGATAACGTGTGCGGATACAGATTGTATTTTACTTACTGTATTTTAATACAGGTATAAATGGGGTGTGACATACAGTAATCACTGCATCTGCGACCTTTTATCAGAGGCGTGACCAAGTCAGCTTTGCTCCAGTCACAAGTCAGTCTCAAGTCTTGAGGTACAAGTCTCAAATCAAGTCCCAAGTCTGCAGATTACCAAGTCAAGTTCAAGTATATTGAAAATGTCAAGTCAAGTGTCAAGTCTAAATGTAGATTACCAAGTCAAGTCGATGTCATTATGTCAAGTCACACCGCTAAATGTAGAACAGCAAATCAAGTCAGAACAGTCTGCAGTATCAATTTAACATCTACAACTAAATATATCGATGGTTTCAAAACATAAACATTCTAAATTCCCCCCAGCTTACTTCCTGTTGCAGTGTTTCCCGATACAATAACCGACAGGCCATGAGCTACGTTCCAAACTGTTGCCCAGCAACACAATTCCGTGAAAGCCGCCGAAAAAACTTCAATGCGATATTAAACTTGGTAAGAGCATCATCATAAGAGCATCATTTGAGTTCAATAATCAGTTTCAACTTCAATACTTCATTCCACAAAAAAAACAAGTCAAGACTTTAGAACCCTTTTCAAGTCATCAAGTCCCCAGAACCCAAGTGAAGCCTGAAGTATTCTCTTCATACATCAAGTCAAGTCTCAAGCAATTAAAATTGTGACTCGAGCCTGACACAATTACACGACAATTTCAGTAGTTGGTGTATTGCCTTAGGTTGAAATTGGATTGTTAAAATGGATGTAAACGCACACATTGCGTTGATTGCAAAAGGAGACACCCAGGCGTGTAGGAATATTTTAATAGGACAATGATTTATTCTATTTACTCAGACACTGCACCAGACTAAACCATTGAATTGTATCTTTTTTTAATATTATTCTCAATAATTCATAAACAGCATTCTGTCAATAACACAAGCTGTAACAAATCAAAAGTAATAATTATCATAATCATCCTCGGAATTTCTTCAATTTACACAAGATCATGTACAAGTTTGCAGTAATCTTCGGCCCTCTCGTCTGATCCCGAAAAGTTTCCCACAGCCACAAAGAAGCAGTGACAGACATGACAACTGCTCTGGTGCAAACATCAAACCCCGAGTCTCCAGCAAACGCATGCATCTTCTAATGGTAACCCGTTAGAAAAATATTAAATGCCGTGGATTGGAATGTTAACTGAACATAAGACACTACAACTTCTTTCGAAAATCATAAAAAAAGACTAAACCAAGATGATTTACTACACCAAAGAACAATTTACAGCACATGTGCACTAGCAACAGTTGTAATAATAATCCTTATTTTCTTTCTTTCTTTTTTTACAACCAAAAAGCAGTTATCTTATAACCAACAACATTATGATCTCCTCAAAAATATGTTTCTATAGTTTCCCTCCCCTTCCCCCGATTCACTGTCCTGTAAATACAAAGCATAGGCTGTCCTTAGAAAAACAAAAGAAAGAAAGTAAAACAAAATTGCATTGCATAATGTCACATTAGAGTCAAGCAATGAAAGAGCATGGATAGGTGTTGGGGGGGGGGGTTAGGGTTAGAATGACAGAGCGTGGATATGTAGGTGTTGGGCTGAAGGGGACACTAATGGGGTTGGCCTTTTGCATCTTCGCTCATAATTGTTGCATTCAGGCGGCTTTGCCATCTATCTTAAAACAAATCTGTCCAACACCAAAATAAATGAATCCACTGCCGAACAAGTGAGTTCAACTGGAGGCTAAATTCCAGCAGTGAGAAATGAGATACCGGCAGACATTAATTCGGCTCACCAGAAACAAAACGTAACTGCAGTTCTATGAATGCTAGATGACTGCCATAAGCACTGGATAGATAGATAGTACCTATACCAACGGAGTCACCTGTGACCCCTGCATGATCCCGGCAAGGCTAGGCTAGACATATTCCGGTGTCATCAGAGGATCTCTTCCTAATAATCTTCTTGTGAGTAGCATAGTACCATAGTTGGATTTGTAATTTCATCCTTCCTGACTGCCAGAGGTGGCGCTTTAAGCAATGGATGACCCATACCAACAGGGTCATGAAGAATCCCAAGTACCTACCTCACTGAGTGGAAGCAGAGGAACTTGGCAGTAGGGACATGCCCAGCGGATGGGGAGTTGACCTGGTAAAACCTGGAGAATGTGCCTGGTGATGCCCATGAGGCTGCGGCACATATGTCCTCCAGAGGCACTCCCCTATAGGGGCAGCCCACAGCATTGAGATGTTCCTGGTGGAGTGGCACCTCACCCCAGCTACTGGCCCTGTAGGCGTAGGCATCCATGGTCCAGTGGAAAAGGCTCTGTTTGGACAGAGCACAAGCCTTCTTAGGGCGACCATAGCAAACAAAGAGCTGCACTGACCACTGGGTCAGGCCTGCCTTAACCTCCGGCTCTCCTGGTGGGGGGTTAAATCGTAGGAGCTGGATAGGCTGATTAAGGTGTGTGAGCATGACACCACTTTAGGGAGGAATGCCACATTTGGACACCTGAGCCTTCTAAGTTCCACCTCAGCCATGAGTCACTCACGGATACAGCATGCAGCTCGCCAACATGCTTTGCCGGAGTAACAGCCAGGAGAAATACAGCCTTCATCGATAAGCACTGTAGCCCTGCTTGGACCAGGGGCTGAAAGGGAAGCTGCTGCTGCTGGGAAAAGACTTGCCCAGAGGCATCAGCACTTGGTCCCCCGACCTCTTGAAGATCTGAGACCTCTGCTGGCCTCTGGGGTAAGCTGATGGCTATGCCCTCGTTCACATCATACGCCGAAGCCACGCTGAGGCTACGCAGTGCTATGGCAGTTTCATTTTGCCGTCCTTGTTAACAGGCGAGACCTTCACACCAGCCGCACGCCACAGCACGCTGAAGCCACGCTGCAGCAATAGTTTCAGCTTCAGCGTGCTGCACCCGAGCTGCCAGGCATGAAGTGAGCGGGGGCGGGGGGCGAGCCAAGCGAGGCACTGAGGGCAACCGAGGAACCCCTAGACCTGCTGTGGTCAGGCACACTCCTCTGAAGACCCGGGAGCTGCTGCCTGGTCTGCCTAGCTTGGGCGGTATGCTCTAGCTCCTGAGCAGCTGCCCCAGAGAGCTCCCCTGGCTCCAATAGCACACAACAGAGGACCCTCCTAGATGTCTTTGGTGACGGTGAGTGCACGAGCCAAACCTGGAGTCTGGACCAGGGTAGACATCACACGCCCCAGCTCCCTTGAGATGAGGGCAAAAGCCTGCAATGAAGCATCGCTGATGAGGAGGTCATCTGTGGCCCTACACTGGGGTTGAGGACACATGGCATCCGGCCTCAGAGCCTAATCAGGAGCAACTATGAGGGAAGCGATAGTCGGCTCAATAACATGCGGCCACAGAGACCAATCCTGCATGGCTGCCAATGTTTAGGCATCCGACATGGAGTGGGAGAGGGCCTTTGTGTCCCTCCAGCAGGTATGCAACTCCCTACTCCTCTGAAGGAGGAACAGTAATGGTGGCAGAGGCCAGGTTGCACCTGAGGCTGAGTCTGCCTGTGGACTATCAAGCTGCAGGTGAGCCAGTTCTGTGTGAAGCCATGTCCTACGTCCATTGTGAGCAACTATGAGCCGACGAGCGGCCGGCCATCCCTGTGGGCCTGTCGTGCCCAAACGAATTAAACTGAGTGGCTGAGGCAGACATTCAAAGGGACGGTCAGGCGCACCAGTCTCCTTGACATGAGCATCAGACTGGAAGGCTAGGAGAAGTGACTTCACCTGGTTCAGCTAAGCCATAAACTGGTCCACCCTGGAAGAGTTTGCTGCCCTTAGCCTTCTTCCTGGGGGAGGCACCCTCAGCCTCTGCAGCCGGATATTTGGAATGGCTGGTTTGGGTTGGAGGCAACACACCTGACTGGGGGGGGGGGGGGGGGTGTCAATTCAAGTCCTGTCACTACCTGACAATTCCTCCAGTCTAGCAACTCTCACTTAACTTCATGGGCATGACCCTGCAATTCATTCATGCATGGATCGAGGCCAAGGTAAGGGGGGCAGAGATCATGGCTGTCGTCGGGCTGTAGAAGAGCCAAACAGGCTTCTTCACTACAGCAATGGGACATTGTGGTGACAGCCGATCGCCACAACCTATGCCAGGAGTGGGAGTGAGAGCACTGCCTTCACCAGCAAAGGTTGTTTTCAACAACAGAAAAGGTTAGCCTGACCGTGAGCCCAGAACAGAAAAAGGAATGGAAGAAATGTCACTATCAATACACTACTGTAGTTAGCTTGAGCGAGAGCATTGCTGCTAACTGTGAGAAGAAGAAGAAACAGCATAGGCTGAAACCTCTATACTAGTGTTAGCGTGAACAGAAACACTGGTGGTAACATACAGCTGAAACTAGCTGAAAAACAACACAGGGTGAAAACGCTATGCTAGTGTTAGCTTTAGTGGGAACACTGCTGCTAACAAACAGCTGCTAACAAACAGCTGCTAACGATTGATTGATTGATTGTTTTTTTTTGTTTTTTTGATTGATTGATATTTTTTATTTAAGTGTCATGCACCTGGGTGCCCAGCCCATATGGGCTTACAAGACACTATATCATAATTACAATCGCCAAGATGGCTACACAACAAATCATAATATACCTTTATACAGAATCAAGAAAAGAAAAGAAAGGAGAGGGCATTTCATTGAAACATTCACTTTCCAAAGAATCAATTATACTGGGTACAATGTTCCCTGTCTTAGTCGCCAGGCATTTTCTATAAATCTGGCTAAAACAAAAATTTCCTTATCAAAAAGCCAACTCAACATATGACCTTCTGACAGCCAAAACAAATCGGGATTCTTCAACTGGATGATAACAGTCAGCTGAAATAAACTGGAAAAACAAACTGAAAACAGGACAGGCTGAAGCCTCTAGTGTTAGTGAGCAGAAACAGCTGCTTCCAACAAACAATTGTAACAAAATGAAAGGCAACAAAGATTGTATACCGAGTTAGCCTGAGTGAGAGCACTGCTGCTAACTGAAAACCAGATAAGTTCTGACAGCAAAATACAGTATGCTGGGAGTGGGAGGGAAAACACTGTCCTCACCAACACAATGTTCTCCTTCGGGGAACCGGGGTTCTATGTTCTCAACCCACCGAGGACGATGTGTGATGGCCGAGGATAGGAGTGTTGGAGGACGAACAATCCGCAACTCCGGCCAACATGGTGAAGGGGCTGCCTGCGACGAGCTGTAACAGTTAAGAGACATTCCGATAATCATCAAGCAAATGTTACAAGCGAGTAGCCGCAGTAACAACGTTGCACCTGCGGAAGCGAGAAGATGAAAAGGAACAGCTCTGATGACACTGGAAGATATAGCTTTGCCGGGGTGATACGTGGGTCACAGGTGACTCTGTTGGCATAGGTACTCGAGGTACTCGACCTGTGCATGCGCGAGATGGAGATATCCAGTGCTTAAAGCACTGCCTCTGGCAGTCCGGAAAGATGAAATAGAACCTCAGAACATATTTGCGTGAATGATATAGGCCTCCTGAGCGATTTTAGCGGTCTACAGATATTTGAGCAGTGAATTGCTCTGTGCACCGATGGCACAAAGGCAGAGAAATGATCAAATCCGGCTCACTCAAAGCATGTTCTGTGCTCTTCTCTCAGATGGCTGCCTGTCCTGTCGCACTACTGAACTTCAAATGCCCAACAGCGGTGATTGAGTCAAGAGGCCTACACAGTGCATCAGGAAACAGAAAAACTCTTGTTGAGCAAATCCA
Organism: Poromitra crassiceps; assembly: GCF_964638095.1. NCBI lineage: Eukaryota > Metazoa > Chordata > Actinopteri > Beryciformes > Melamphaidae > Poromitra > Poromitra crassiceps. The sequence goes on along the minus strand of NW_028150570.1, from coordinate 6,125 downwards.
AATGCATTGGAAATAGGTATACAGCAAGTTCCCAGACAACTCCCCCGTAGAAGAGGCGCGGTCACAGTTTGTTCCATAAGAAAAGGGAAATAATCTTTGTATCAAAATGGAATGGGTTCAAACCTGTGTTCATTTTAAGACCTCTGTTCTGGTACTAGGGTTTGACCGATATGAGTTTTTGACGGCGAATACTGACTTTAGACTGAAATCGTTTGGAAAAACTGTTGTGGCAATATTCTTTCGCTTTAAAGGAAAACATTGCCCCTTTCAAGCAGCTTTGTATCGTTAATATGTGGGTAGTACTGTATATGCAGATGATTACAATGTTTACCTTCCCTACATGTTGCCTGTACCGAGAGCTTCCTGTTCATCTGCCTGCAGAAACTCCACCTCTGGAGCCGCTAGGGCTCGTTAAGGCTCTTGATCTGATTCCCCGTGGACGCGCATACAAAAATTTGTAGTTTGAATAACAGCCATGCGAGCCGGCGCAGCTGTGGCTCAGGAGGTAGAGCAGGTGGTCCACTAAACGGAAGGTTGGTGGTTCGATCCCCGGCTCCTCCAGTCCGCATGTCGAAGTGTCCTTGGGCAAGACACTGAACCCCAAATTGCTCCCGATGGTTGTGCCAGCACCCTGCGTGGCAGCTGGCCGCCCTCGGTGTGTGAATGGGTGAATGTAGGCACATTGTAAAGTGCTTTGGATAAAAGCGCTATATAAATGCAGTCCATTTACCATTTACCAAGATCTGCTCTACTTCCTCGGTTCTAGGAAGTAGAGCAGATCCTGAAGAAACAACGTACATTTTTTGTTTTGTTTTGTCACACTATTTGTCACACTATTTCCCGATTCTGGATAGAGAGCTGGTTGAAAAGCGGAAAGTGTTCCTTTAAATTTGATAATTTTCATAACAAAAAAATTACAAGTATTCAGTGTTATCCCCAGAATGATACTTGGCAGGGTGGAAAAGCCTCTGCATTTAGACCTTCATGGGACACTATAAACTCTCCATTGAAACTGATCCACCCACCTATTCAATGGCAGGCTAAACTCTGAGATACATGACTTCTTTTTTAACGAAGAATTATTATTATTAAAAAAAAATCTAATTGCATTGCCGGTTTTAGAGACTGTTTTTTATGTAGCTGTGGTCAGGCAGGAACCTCCATATGTAGGCAGTAGATGATTGGCCTATATCTGATTTTTAATAAAAGCCCAAAATATCGGTCTAACCCTAGCTGAAACTACTGTAAGGATGTAACGATATACCGTTTCAATACCGCAATATCAAGCAACCACGGTTAGCGTACCGTGAGCTTTCCCTGTAAATACCATGCCCATGCTATGTTGCACATATATATGCATATATATGATATGCACGGCGCAGCAAAATACTTTTTTTTTTATGGGCCATAGTACGTTTAATAAAAAAAGTGTGTGTGTGTGTGTGTGTGTGTGTGTGTGTGTGTGGGGGGGGGGGGGGGGGGGGGTGTTAATACCGTGAAATACCATATACCATGATATTTTGTAGGTACGTTCATGAAATTTCATATCGTTACATCCCTAGCTGAAACTATATATATATATATATTGTTTATGTATATATATACAAAGCAAATAATAAACATGGGGGTAACTAACTAATTCTGGAAGCAAGACCAACCATGATAAACGCATACACAAAGATCTTTTCCCCCCCACAAATTGACATCAAAAGGTCTTCACAATGGCGAATTGGCTTAGTAACACGGCGAACAAGATGTGCGCGTGGTTCTGTACAGCAGAGAGGGGGGTCTTGTCCATCCGGGGGGAGAAAGGCGGTCAGCTCTGAGAGAGGGTGGAGGCGGTCAGCTCTGAGAGACGGGGTGGAGCCGGTCAGCTCTGAGAGACAGGGTGGAGGCGGTCAGCTCTGAGAGACGGGGTGGAGGCTGGAAACGCTAACTCATATAGAGGCTACAGAGAACACATAGGCTGCCTTATTGCTCATGCCATTCACACAGACAGGCATGCAGAGGGACGTCCACACTCACGTCCGTGTGCTCAAACACACACGCGCACGCACACACACACACACACACACACACGCACACACACACACACCTATTGCCCAGTCGTAGCTCAAACACGCCTCCACAGATTCAGTACATGGACCCCCTTGCTCTGCTTTTTAATGTTGCTTGAAATGTCTTCGTTACCATCGTCTGCCTACGTCAGAGCTTGGCGAATGCGTTATCTCTCCACGCCGATCGGGTCATTAATCGCAGTCTAAATAAAGAAATCTAAAACCCTGACATCGGCTTTGTCGTCGTGTTTTAAGACATCAAATTTGAAGACACACAATATTGGAAAAATAGTAATGGTAACGATCAAAGTTTGTCTCGGGAAGAGCGTAGTCGTCAGCCAAGCTGCTATAATTCTCTCCTTTGACTCCCCCCAAAAATAAAAAAATAAAGCGAAAAAACTGTCCAAGGCGGAGCTTAGCTAAGAGTTAGCCTCGCAGATCAACGTACTCCACCACAAAGAGTGGCAGGCTATGCAAGCTAACCCCTTGCTTCCACCAGCGGACACTCGCGGCGTGACCCAATCCCTCCTCCTTTGGGTCTGTTTTGGTAGCCGGGCAGATCCTTCACCCCCACCCCACCACCCCCTCTTCTCTCTCGCCGTCTGAGTAGGTTGGGTCGCCATGTTGGAGGGGGGGGAGACAGTGTCTAGAGGGCGGACACCCGGACGATGTTTGCCTGGGAGTAGTCGGGGGAGCTGGCCGATTCGTCGCCCTCGGGCGTGGTGACCGGTGGGGTGGGCATGCTGATGACGGCAGCCGTGATGTAGGGCTGCTCGCAGTTCAGAGGCACCGTCTCCTCGAATTTGGCGTTCAGACTGGAACGACTGGAAGGACCACAGAGAGAGAGGGAGAGGGAGAGAGGGAGATGGAGAGAGAGAGAGAGAGGGAGGGAGGGAGAGAGAGTTATGTGTTTAGACTTGCCAGTATGCTACATGCTCTGCAGAGACTGTGTAAACAGTTGGTGTCATGTTAGTGTGAGAGGGCCTTTTTCATTCATTGAGAGAATGATTGTAGCTACAGAAAGATGAGTTGATTCAGAAAGTCAAGGAAGTGAAAAGGTCAGCAGAGAATGCTTTGTGAAGTTTGTGAAAGTGATATACAGTATATATATATATATATATATATCCTATATATATATATATATATATATATATATATATATGCCAATAGTTAATCTTTTGTGCCACTGTTGAAGGTTTCTTTAAATTCCCTTGGGATACATTAGACTTGCTCGGACCACATCCATTTTCGGACACAGACACCTGGCAAAGCACTCAAAATGGTACTTCTGTGGTATTTCTCGCGACAATAGTCTCTGGGACCAGATTTTGCCATGACACACACACACACACACACACACACACACACACACACACACACACACACACACACACACACACACACACACGGTGAAACATAAACAGTACCGTACAGTAGTAAGCGAGAGTAAAAACATTAAAAACCTATTAAACAGCTTTGGAAATTGGAAATTTCGGTTCTGATGTAAAAAAAATCTGCAGGTAGCAGACGACGACTAATGTTGTCTCTTTCATTTCTCACTTTCATATTGGAGCTATATTTGCAGGCTGTCGTATCATCATTGTCAAAATGTTTGCTGGAAGATTTACTGTTTGAAGAGATTGAGAAAAAGACGAGAGGCTTGTTAAAGTTTTACTTCGTTTCGAACTCAAGCTCTCACTCTAGTGCCTTATCCGCTGCGTACGCAGCCCTATGGAAGACTGTCATTTTCGCTCCGAAAATTACCTTTTTATTGAAACCGACCACCCATCAGTAGGTGGCGTGGTGCCCCCCTGGGGCTGACGTGGTTCCACGTGACTACGTCACGCCCCGTCAGCCCCGGGTACGCCACTCACCGTCTCTTCCAGCCAGCTGAGGACGTGTTATTGCAAAGCTCGGTGTGTTAGCTAAAATTAGCGCTCTCAGAAACTAAAAGAAATAAGGGCTCGTTCCGTCTCACTTTGCCCACCTCAAGAGGTTTTGTGTGCATGAGATTCTGCAGGCTTCGGGGACCCGATCCTGTTCTCTTCACCAGCGCCGTCGTAAACAAGTCATCTAAAAGCTAAGAGTGTCTTCTTAAAGTTAACACCTGTATAAGAGGCTACCGCCGCGTAGCGTGCTTAACGTTTTCCCCGGCTGGGGTAGCCAATATTAAGCTTGAGAGCTGACCAAGGTCTGCGCTCAAAAATTGTGAAAGCTAGTTTGCATACGTGCGATTAGCGTCAGTACTGTGTAGCACAGAACAATAGGCTAATTAGCAGGCTGCGTCCCCAGACAGGGTAACGCACCCAGTATTGTGGCAGATAGCTAGCGTGCACCTGTGCAGTTAGTGTCTGTGTGCTAAGTACTTTAGGCGCCAGCTACCTCCGTGTAGGGCGTGCACGTTTACTCCGGCTGGAGTAACGTTAAGCGAGAGTAGTAGCTAGAAGCCGTGCTCTCCAGTTAGCTAGATAGCTAGCTTGCTCCCGTGCAGCCAGCATCTAGCATTGTGTAGCACTCCAGCTATCTTACCGTTGCAGGCTACTGTTAGTTAGCTTACACGGTATAACCCCGTTAATTCCTGTTAGCAGAGAGAGGGGGGGACAGCCAGGTGCTGTTAGCTGTGAGGCTACGCTGGCCGGTTACGACCGGCACAATGAATGTGTGCACTGCCTAGGGCATGAGCACGCTGCACAGGCGTTGCTGGGACCTACATACTGCTTGTAGTGTAGCTATTACTGGCGTCGGCCCCGGAGGGGGCGCTCTGAGATATTAGCTGAGCGAATACGCTAGCTAGGTAAGCTCGCTCCACACGAGTGTGTTAGCCGCTTCTCTCAGTACTTACGCCATCTTAGCCAGCTTGCTTGTCTGCTAAGTGTTGCTTGCCGTCGTGCAAATAGCATCTACTAGATTGTAGATTGTAGAACTTCCTCTGAGGAGTTTCTTCTGAGATTGACTAGCTTCGCGGGCCGCTGGCTTTCAGCTTGCGGTCACGCTCGCTTCCCCGTGTTACTCAGGGTAGAGACTCGCTGCACCGGCTTGTGCGCAGGCTTGTGTTAGCGCACGCTTGTCTCTCAGTGCTTACGCTAGCTTAGCTAGTGGCTTGTTCACGCTTGTTCTCTCGGGTTAACAGGTTGTGGGTATTGTTGCCTTCCCTTCGGGCTGGGCTATTGCCGCTTACGTTACCATTGCACGCGCACGTTCGCTAGCCTCCGGGTTGCTTACTGTCTAGCCTGTGCTTCTTGCTACTTCGCTAGCTTGCTTAAAACGGTACTCCCGCTAACAGGGTGCGGCCTGCGGGAGCTTGGTATTTAGTGATTAGCTTCCTGCTTTCTCTTGTGCTACTTAGCAGGGAAAGTCAGCGAGGGGATGGGCCGTGTGTAAAACTACATTGGCCGAGTATGAACCGGCACGATAAGTGCGTGTTCTGCCTTGGGCAGGAGCACGCTGCACAGGAGCTTTGAACCCTCGGTCTTGCAGCTGCTGGGCTATCCTCAGGAGCGAGCCCTTCAAGGGAGCAGTTCGTGGGGCGATGCCCAGGGCCGCAGCTAAGCTCTTGAGAGCTGACCAAGGTCCGCTCTCAAAAAAAGTGTGAAAGCTAGCTTGCATACGTGCAGATAGCATTAGTACTGTTTAGCACAGAACGATAGTATTGTTGCAGATAGCTGGCATGCACCCGTGCAGTTAGTATCTGTGTGCTAAGTACATTGGGCGCGAGCTACCTCCGTGTAGAGCGCGCACGTTTACTCCGGCTGGAGTAACGTTAGAATGGTCTACAATAGACGTACCGCCCCTTGCTGGCGCTACGCGTCCAGCAGGGGTTTCAGCTCGCCAAGGTCTGGGCTCAGTGCCAGCCTTTGCCTTGTAGCTCTAAGGACAAGCCCACCGCCCTTGGTGCCCAGGGCCCGGGGTGGTTGGGAGCTCTCCATGGGTCGCATTCCCTTTGTTGGGGCGTCCCCTGCAAGCGCAGGGAGCCTGACAGGGGGCACAGCGCACCTTGGTCCACGGCCTGGCCTCGGTTGGCAGCGCTCAGGTCAAGCTCACCGGTTGGCTCACCAAGGCTGGGCTCAG
>NW_028150571.1:2500-20000 GCF_964638095.1 Poromitra crassiceps | reverse complement strand
CACACTCTACACAGCATGTAATCACATCAGTATCCTACCATCTCCAGCCTTTGAAACGCATGGCATCTCAAGTGTAGACTTAATCTGCCTATCTGTAACCAAGTACTCCCAGCAGTAATACTCGTTCACAAAAAGTGTATGAAAGCCGTTTTCAAGTAAAAACATGTTTGAGTGTGGAGAGAGAGAGCCAGTGGACAACAGCTGCTGCTTCACTATATCACTGCTAAACTATTCCCCCTGTTCTCCTCTCTCTCTCTCTCTCTCTCTCTCTTGCCCCACTACAAAGCAGTGGCCATCCCTGTAAAGGATATCCCAGCAGCAGCGAGCTGTGGGGCTCTGGCGGGGCGACCCCCCCCCCACCCCCCCTGCGCCCCCCCTCTCCGGGGGTACAAGGCTAATATCTGGTTGCCTATGTCATGGTTTAGAAATGACAGGTGCTGGCAGCGCCTCCGCCTTGACAGGCCACTGCACAAATAAGGCCCCTGCCTGAAAGGGCTAATGCACTACTAATGAACAATAAATCAACTTTGATTACAAACTGTCAAGCCAATCAGCTCGCACTCCAGCTCTCCCAAACGGGAGAGCCGCGGCCCGCGCCGCGCGGCACAGCTGCACGGCATTACGCCGCACGCTGTTTAGGCTTCGCTCGCCCCCCCGTCTGATCTGCACCTCCGCCCGCCTGCTCCCTCTCTCTCTCTCTCTCTCTCCCTCTCTCCTCCACTGCCACACACTCACCTACTTCCTTCTCACACCGGCCTGGCCGACACACGCTGCTGAAAAGCTGCATCCAGATTCAGGAGAGTGAGCGGGCGGCCGGCCGCCGCACGCTGAGCGCACACGCAGAGTCAATGGAAAACAATAGTGTAGAAAGTGAAGCGAATGCTATCCGGGAGGCTTCTGCATCGAGCAGCGTGTTACTTAAGATGGTTGCAGTCGCTGGACGTGAGGTCATGAAACAGCAACACAGTCAATAGCTGTCTTCTTCTGTGTCACATCTCACTGCTGCTGCTGCCAAGTGGGACTCCAACTCCACGGCAGGCAGGGAGATGACGGAGGCACAACTTTACCACTGAAATGCACTCTGTAATCCCTTTAGTACATATAGCCTATACACACACACACACACACACACACACAAACGTGCGGGCAGACACACACACACACACACACACACACACACACACACACACACACTCCCTAACTTTTCAGATGGGAGCGTGCTGCTGACATTGTGAGTGACAGCCAGTCTCCAACGTGGTTTTGTGGTGATGGTGTCAAATCCAGAGCGATGTCTCCCTCTGTCTTAATTCACTGTGACATGGTGAGGAGAGTGAGGACGTCCAGGCCATAGCCTGACAGAGAGCAAGCAAAGTCTGACCAGCACTCACTGCTGTTAACTCTGAGACACACACGCACACACACACACACACACACACACACACACACACACACCATAACAAAATACACACCCAGCAAAACCCCATACAAAAAATTTAAATAAAGATCTCTCTGTGCAATGTCAGTGTCTGAAAATATGAAATAGACTGAAGTAACAAAATAGTAATTTTGTGTGTGGGGGAAAAACAGTGTCAAAGAAAAGCCAGCCCTGCCTCATGCTTCTCCTTGAACTTTCCATCATGCAGACAACATGGTGTACGGCACAGGATCCTGCTCAACTGGTTAGCTCACTATCAGCAAAGTAAACACAACTAAACAAACAGTCAGATGGCAGTCAGCGACTTACTGTACAGGCTTAGCAAATACACATACAGTACTAACCAACAAGCAACGCATAGGAACTGTTGCTTAAAACACATGTTCAAGAAACTGAAAAGCTCCATCTATAAATACCATCAACAGCACAGCAGATATCAAATCAAGGCAAGAACAACAACAACAACAACAACAACAACAACAACAACAACGCATTCTGCTACAATAAATAGATTATAAATCCCACTTGCTCGCTGTGTTTCTACCATCAAGTCTATACTGTCAGACAGTAGTGTCTCCACGGCACAGTAAACCCTGGATCACTTCTCCTCTCATACAAACTGCATGACAAAATTAACCAATTACGATGATAGAGAACATCAACAATAGGCAGACAATAAGCCTCCTTTTCTCCGTTTCCCTGGTCAAATTAAATTGTCACGTTTTTTCCCCTACACAAGAAAGCTGGCAAAATCACACAAAAATCAATCATATTGACAAACCTGACAAACTCCATTTAGCTGGCAGGGTAAACAGAGTGCCGGGCCGCGCGGCAGTATGGAGTGAAGCAGAGCGGAGAGCCGAGCGGCAGGGGAAGGAGAGAGAGAGGGAGCGAGCGAGAGAGAGAGAGAGTGAGAGAGCGGGGGAGAGCGAGAGCGAGCGAGAGAGGAGGCTGCTGTGCTGTGTAGAGACTCCAGCCTTTCCTCGGGATACAGACAGATTGCACGCGCAAGGTTGCTCCCCGGCTGACAAGATACAAAACTATCCAATCAACCACGCCCTTCTCCACCAATCACAACCAGCCCTCTAAACATAATCAATTCAAATGGGGCCACACAATGGGGGGTGCCGCGGGCCGGGCTGCAGGTGAACCCGTGCCTTTGTGTGTGTGTGTGTGTGTGTGTGTGTGTGTGCAGGGGGGGGCTCTTAAAAAAAAAAAAAAACGCCACAGTTGACGGCTGTTAACCCTTTGACCCCGTGCGGGACTCGGGCCGTGCTGCTATTGAAACAATGGCCGCCTAAAGAAAGAGGGCCGTTAATTAAACAACAGATAAGTAAACACAGCTCTGCAGCGGAAAGAAAGAAAGAAAACTGGCCCCGCTATCAGCGCCTTTATTGTTCTGCTAAATGCTATTGTTTACGGTGGCAGCACAAAGAAAGAGCACAACTCATTTCACATGCTGAGAACAACAAGCACGCACACACACACACACACACACACACACACACACACACACACACACACACACACACACACGCTTTGCAGTTGTTTGAGCTTGTTTTGTTTGGGCTTGTTTTTTTCCTCTTTCTTTCTTACTTGTTTTTCCCAAGTTGAAACAATAGCATATGTGAGCACTTCATTTGAGAGTAAAATAAGGTATTTATGAAAACAATGCCTGTTTGCATTTCTCCCCCCCCCCACTAACACCATGTGTACACTGTCTACACCACAGCACACAACTGTTTGCAGTGTACCGAGTCACGTTGGGGTGTATTTGCTCATTGTACCAAACACAGCGACATATAAACTTTGAACAGTTTTAAACACTTATCCTTCCATTTGGACCCTCAGACGAGCTAAAAAGCACTTACATTAATAGCTAACGCCACGCCAGCTACCAGGCAATCCGTCCAACTCCATCCCAATGAGAGCAATTAGCTGTCATGATATCATCACGCTCTAACACCCATGTGCACTCAGCAAGGAGAGGAGAGGAGGCAGCAGAGCAGAACAGGAGCCTGCCACCTACTGGACATCTGACTGAACTCACCAGGGGAGAGAGAGAGAGAGAGAGAAGGCAGCACTACATACACTGGCTCCTGTCAACCTACATTCTCCTCTCTTCTGACGAGGGATCTAACCTTTACAATCTCTCTGTCTGTCTTTTACATGTTCATATGTTTCTGCCTACAGTATGACTTGAAAAATGAAAAAAATGCACAGGGGCTATTTTGTAAGACTGAATTCTATTAACCAATAAGAATCTGATTCACCTGTTACAAACCCGTGCAACCTATTTAGGGCACAATGCTAGGAAAACAACGTCAGGCAAGATTAACACCTCACTTTGTTAATTACCATGACAATAAACACAAAGCACAACAACAAAGCACTAAGAACACACAGCTCGTATCAACAGCTATAAACGCCTGGCCAAGGATGAAGGAATGTTCATGGGATGCATTCCAGTCCGCAAACAACACTGGTAAAATAAACAAGGCGGCTAGCCTGCATAACAAGCCAATCTCATCGGCTAATAACTAACAATGAGGTTTTTTTTTGCAGAGCCCGGCCTGACCTATATAAATTATTGACTGGGACACCTCAAGTGTCAAATGTGACAATTCCAATACATATCGCAGTGAATAATTAAGAGGAAGAAGAGGCTCTTTTATTATTTTCTATCTGACACACTCGAGACGGCTCGCACACAACACGCACAAAAAAAGACAGTGACATGCTGTCGCGCACTCGCAACTGCACGTGCACGCACACACACACACACACACACACACACAACACAAACACACTACACACACACACAACACAAACACACTACACACACACACTACACACACACACACACACACACTACACACACTACACACACACACACTACACACACTACACACACACACACACACACACACACACACACACACTACACACACACTACACACACACACACACTACACACACACACACACTACACAAACTACACACACACACACACACACACACACACTACACACACACAAACTACACACACACACACACACACTACACACACTACACACACTACACACACACAAAGTGGTTAGGCTGTGGCCACACTCTTCTCCCCCGGCACTCTCCCTGGGGTGGCATGTCGGCGTATTCTCAATAAAACACCTTCTTAGCAGTAATAGGCCACTGTTCTCATTTCGACGCTCCCAGAGGCCTCATGATAAATTTAGCAGACACACAGTTCAAGCTTCTCCTCTCACACACTGTCTTCTCTAATCCATTGCCTCTGTGCCGGCGCCCGTGTACAATAATTACACATATGTTGTCGATGTGATACAACGCTCTTATATAGATTTTTATTCTTTTTCCCTTCCCTGTGTGTACGGAGGGGAAAGCATCAATATCCTGGAGCCTTGAACCGCCGTCCCCTGTGATAGTTTAGCGAGGAGCACTGAGCGATTGTGCTTCTTGACAGAGTGGATGACATTATAAAATACTCCCCGTTTCCTGCTCGAGTTAGAGTGAAAGTATGAGTTAATGTCTGGGTCTGGCCGGGGCTGTGCTGTGCTGCTCTGGCTAAAGATAACCACGCGTCTCCGGTTACCAAAGCCTGCCCAAAACACTAACACAGCCAGTGACTGAGCTATACAGCACGCATGCCAGCTAGTATCTGCCTCCTGCTAGAGCTGGAGAGGAGGGGAGGGGAGGGGAGAGAGGAGAGGAGAGAGGAGAGGAGGGGAGGGGAGGGGAGGGGGGAGGAGAGAGGAGAGGAGGGGAGGGGAGGGGGGAGGAGAGAGGAGAGGAGGGGAGGGGGGAGGAGAGGAGAGAGGAGGGGAGAGGGAGAGGAGGAGAGGGGAGGAGAGGGGAGGGGAGGAGAGGGGAGTAGAGAGGAGAGGAGGAGAGGAGAGGAGGAGAGGGGAGGAGAGGAGAGGAAGGAGGGGAGATGAGGGGAGAGGAGAGGAGATGGGAGGGGAAGGGGGGAGAGGGGAGTAGAGAGGAGAGGAGGGGAGAGGAGGGGAAGAGAGGAGAGGAGAGGAGAGGGGAGTGGAGGGGAGATGAGGGGAGAGGGAGAGGAGATGGGAGGGGAAGGAGGAAGAGGAGAGAGAGAGGAGAGGAGGGAGAGGAGGAGGGGAAGAGAGAGGAGAGGAGGAGAGGAGAGGAGAGGGGAGGATGAGGGGAGAGGAGAGGAGAGGAGAGGAGGCGAGGAGGAGGAGAGGATTTGGAAACAAAGTATAGGTTTTCTTGAAAAGGCATGGTTGACCTGAGCCTGAGTCATGATGAGAAAACAAACGCAGTCTGTTTCTCTGTGTGTGTGAAGTAAATCATTGTTTACTGATGGAGGGCGTCAGCATGGCAGGTGTGGAGCCTACGCAAACAACAGCTGCTCTATACACTATTGTCAAGGCAAAAAAACAAAGTTTATTCATCAACAGCAAATATCTCACAAATCACAACGTCTAATTCTCATTTTACTTTACACATTTCTGTCAATAACTTTCTATTATCATCCAAGTCATTGGGGACACAAACTTTTCTATTTCATCACAGGAACAAAACAACACAGCCTTTTCTATTGTGTTTTATAAATTGTGGCAGTTCTTGAGAATTAGCGAAGCAGCCATTTGTAGTGTTGGGGAAACTACTTTGAAAATGTAGTTGACCAAACTACATCACAATGAAAAGTAGTTTTAAACTACATCTAAACTACTTAAAAAAAGACTTTTAAAAAAGTAGTTCAACTAAATCCAAGCTACATCACAGGAAATGATCACAATCTGAGCCTGGAGTCTCATAATGTTACACATGACACTGAGTAAAGTGTAGGTGTGTTTGATTTAGGGACTAGGGCAGCTCACTTGGGCAGCCCGAGGATGCATTTTAAGGTGAGGATATGGAGCAATTGTTGAGGTGGAATCAGGAAAATGCTCAATTTCTAGGAAAATCCATACGATCGTCTGCGATCGTATGGATAGATCCATACGATTTATTTAAATCATTTTAATAAAAGACGATTTAATAAATCGTCTGCGATCGAATCCTATGAATTTCCATAGAAATGTAGCATTTTCCTGATTCCTGTTATTTGATAACAGGTGATTGACAACCATGGTCATTGAGCTGTGGCATTGTGTCATATTGTATGGAAAAACATAATGAGAATACTATGAATAATGTAGTTTGTAATTAACTAGCTCAACTGCATGACCCTAAATAGTTAACTACTGAAAAAGCTACTATTCTTTGAATGTAGGTAAACTACCACCCAACTGCATGTACTGCAAAGTGTAGTTAAATGAGTAATTGTAACATGTAGTTACAGTAACTAACTACTCCCCAACACTGTTTGAGAGGGACTTGTGGATTTGTGACCCGCTGACTTGCACTGACAGGAGGATGCGGTGTAATATCTCCATCTCTGAAAGATCAAAAAGCTTTTGGACGGCGCGGAAGAAGTGAAGTGTTTTTGTTAGTGAACAATAAACGGTTCCTCGTATTTCCATGCTGAAGACCAAAGGAAAACAGGCCTTTCCTGTCCTAAGCCCCTAAAGCTGAGGCTGGTCATCTTTTAAATGACTTACTAAAACACATTTTAACAGACCGGCATTTCTTTGATTTGTTTTTTCCTCGATTTGTTTCTTTTATTCTGGCTGTATTTGTCCGTTTGATCTTTTTGCAGGCTTGTTTCTAAATCATGTGAAGCATTTGCATTATTTACTATTTTTGAAAACGTCCACTGAAATAAAGTCAATTATTATTATTAGTAGTATTACTATTACTACAACAGGATAGTGGACCCACCCTTTAACATCTGCAATCTACCAATAGTCCCTTTGATGCGTGGAATAAGTCATATTCTGAGTGAATGAGGTTATCACTCAAAGCGAGTTACGGTAAGTCACGCCTGACTCAACGTGCTCCTCCTGATCTATTACTTATGGGTTTGGTTATTTACTTTGAATTTCAGCATTCGTGAACACCTTACCTTGTTTAGTCAGCACATGTGAACTCTGTACATGTATTTGCAAAATATTTCCTGAGGTGATATGCCAGCCCGCGTATAACGGAGCTTATGTATCGTCTACTGTGGTTTTTCATGTAGTCAAAACAAGAACACTGTTGGGTTTTGAGCAACATCGATTTACGGAGGTGGGGGAATTTCTTGCCTCTTATTGTTTGGTGATCTGATTCATATTTGATTTAATCAGAAACTATATTAACATATCGAAACTCACCGCGGCATTCTGTTGAGCAAAAAAGAATGATACAGTGTGGGCTGTGGAAGGACAGTTGTAGAGTTAAAAAAAAAAAAAAAAAGTGGGGGGTGCAGCAATGTTGAATTTTAATCATATAAAAGTTGTATCAAATGCTTATTTTAATATTTTAACCATAGCAAAGTTGTATCAAATGCTTGTTATTTTAATATGTCACATACAGTATGACAGCAAAAAGCATCCTTATATAAAAGGGAGTGGGACTCTGTTTGAATTTTTGGCCCACTGATGATGTCACAATGTCTATGACATCATCAGTGATGTCATCAGCGACATCAATATTGACCAAAATCATCTTATGACATCACAGGTGCTGATGATGCCATAGGCATTGTGACATCATCAGTGATGTCATCATCAGCTCCTCAGTTTGTATCCATAGTGTTACTCCGGCTCAAATAAATATCAGCTAAATATTCAGCTATAACTTCCAAAATCTTTTATGTACGTTTTCTGTTACATTACTCTAAGCGAAACATGGCTGCCCCACTACAGCTGACTTCCTGCAACAACGCAAGACTCTCAGGCTTACACAGTCCCAGAGCCATTGAAGACGGCAGATGGAGGTAAATAGAAGTGCTTCCACTTCTCTCTGCATCATATAATAACGATATGAGCCTAAACTCTTTATAGGATGTACCCGATGCCCTGTCCGCCTCTGTTCCAGCCTGTTGTGTGGCTGGATCTCACTCAATACTGCATCAATTTCAAATACTTCTGCTATGATTAGTTAGTTAAACATAAAAAAAATACGAAAATAAGGTCCGGGTTGAAAAATACCCAAATTGGTAAAAAGAGAATGCAACAGCAAGGACATCACAAATCTAAATGTGTCTCTCAGCTTTCCATAGAGCAGTTATAGCTACATGGATTACTGGGTTGTGTGCTATGAGGGCATACTGTGCAATGTCCAACACAAATAAACGTCTTCAAATTACTATATGCCCTCATGTTTCTTATAGGCACTTCTGTCTCTGGAGCTCTTCTCATGCAGTCTGAGTGAGACAGACACTTTTGCTGCTCTGTTCTCCTGAAACAGGCTGCAAAGCCTTGGCGGAGATGGAGGCCGTGAATCGCCGAGCTGTCAAAAGTGGAGACAACATGGCTGATCCAGACCAACACACTGGTCACTCGTGAGGGCAGAAGCGGGCACTCGTGAGGGCAGAAGCGGGCGCTCGTGAGGGCAGAAGCGGGCACTCGTGAGGGCAGAAGCGGGCACTCGTGAGGGCAGAAGCGGGCGCTCGTGAGGGCAGAAGCGGGCGCTCGTGAGGGCAGAAGCGGGCACTCGTGAGGGCAGAAGCGGCACAGGGAGCTGATGCTGAGTTGACTGCACCTTGAACGTAGCCGGTAGTGTTTATTAATGCTATGGTTGACTGTGCATCCATCCACCCAATCAGCCCTCCCCAAAGGCCGCGTGGCATGAATCACTCCAAACAACACATGGCTGAGATCAAGATGAAGGAAAAAAAAATATATATATATGGGGGGGGGGATATATATATATATATATATATATATATATATATATATATATATATATATATACTTTTTTTTTTTTTTGGGGGGGGTGTCGGGGTGGATTGAACGGGTGCACAGCTTGAAGGGGAACATCAGGGCTCAAATGAAAAGAGGACCCTGAAAATGTCAGTGTGGCCCCCAGAGCTGCATGCAGTCACTCCGACAGTCCTGGTCTGGACCGGGAGAGAGCTCCTAACTCAACAGCCCCCCAGATGCCTGCTCGGCTGCACGGAAAGAGGAGGGATGACTTCATCCTGACAGGATTATCCCAAACCTGCTTCTAATCTATACAGTACACACATCATACATTTTTACTATATGACAAGGAAAACAAGCAGGCGGAGGAGACGACGGCCTGATCCTGGGGTCCCGCACGCGGACACGGGACTCAGCGTCGTGTTGATCCTGGGGTCCCGCACGCGGACACGGGACTCAGCGTCGTGTTGATCATTCCTGACAGATTGAATCACCTCAAAGCAAGGCGCGCATCAAGATGACAATTCATTACGGCATTACCTCGAGACCTTTTACAAACACACAGAGATGAAGAAGTCCTTGTGAGGATCACACACACGCGCGTGCACACACACACACACACACACACACACACACACACGGTGAAGGATGGGATTTGGCGGTCGACTCGGAGCCGCGTTGCAGACTGACAGGGGAGCTATTCCGAAGGATATTTCCTCTAAATATCAATAGCAACAATACATCCTGGGTCTAAGAAGGCAATGATGGAGCAAAACAAATCCATTTCTATTTCAAACAAGACTGCACGTTTAGGGAAAAGTGTCTCTTACTGGAGAGTAAGTCCTCCACTGTGCATGACCTCTGTCACCTCTATGTAGAGTAAATATCCTCCACTGTGCATGACCTCTGTCACCTCTATGTAGAGTAAATATCCTCCACTGTGCATGACCTCTGTCACCTCTATGTAGAGTAAATATCCTCCACTGTGCATGACCTCTGTCACCTCTATGTAGAGTAAATATCCTCCACTGTGCATGACCTCTGTCACCTCTATGTAGAGTAAATATCCTCCACTGTGCATGACCTCTGTCACCTCTATGTAGAGTAAATATCCACTGTGCATGACCTCTGCCACCTCTATGTAGAGTAAATATCCTCCACTGTGCATGACTTCTGCCCCCTCTATGTGGAGTAAATATCCTCCACTGTGCATGACCTCTGCCCCCTCTATGTGGAGTAAATATCCTCCACTGTGCATGACCTCTGTCACCTCTATGTAGAGTAAATATCCTCCACTGTGCATGCAGGGCCGTAGCCAGGGTTCCGAAATAGGGGAGGTCCAGCAAGGGGAGGCGGATTTTTTTTCCCCTTTTTAAGCCATATTTAGAGTAATATATCATTTTAAATCAACATTAGGATTATACTGTTGTGATGTCATTATTCAGTATATTCTCTTTCATGTCACCACCTGCTCAGCTCTCCTGTCAACATAATTGTAACTAACAAACACAAACTGTTTTAGCCAAATTCATATCAAAATGACACCTACAAACACAGGTACACAACCCAAGCCGTACACAACACACAAAGTCATCATCGATAATAAAAAAAAACATACAGAGGGACATTTATTTATTCCTGATAGGAACGATTGAAAAATAAAATAAAATATATTCTGTTGTTTTTAACTTTACACCACCTCTTTTTGTTACTTATTGGGTCATGAAACTGAAACCATGCATATAGCCACCTGCATACCTGACTTCGGGAGCTTGGCAATTGGCATCATGCATGATTAGCCAGTAGCATCCCAACGTGTCACACAGGTAACATTACTTAAGAGACAGACTAGACACTTACTTTCTTGGTTGTTGCTAAAAAATCTGTCAGTGTCACTCACTGTCTGTCGTTCACTCGCTCACTGTCTCGCAGCTCGCGCACCTTCAATTATCTCGCCAGGCAGACAGACAGTCATCACTCACCACCATGCTGCTGCTCTCTCGGAATCAAGTTACCGCGGACGCGGCGTCAGATGACTTCCTGCCTGACCTGCCTTTCGTTTCAAAATAAAAGCGATCCCGTGTTTTTCATGCTTTTCCATGCAGATTGTTTTATAATTTTTTTTTTTTTTTTTTTTTCCCCCTCTGAAATATTAGGGGAGGTCCGGACCTCCCCGTCCTCATAGCTAGCTACGGCCCTGTGTGCATGACCTCTGTCACCTCTATGTGGAGTAAATATCCTCCACTGTGCATGACCTCTGCCCCCTCTATGTAGAGTAAATATCCTCCACTGTGCATGACCTCTGCCCCCTCTATGTAGAGTAAATATCCTCCACTGTGCATGACCTCTGTCACCTCTATGTGGAGTAAATATCCTCCACTGTGCATGACCTCTGCCCCCTCTATGTAGAGTAAATATCCTCCACTGTGCATGACCTCTGCCCCCTCTATGTAGAGTAAATATCCTCCACTGTGCATGACCTCTGTCACCTCTATGTAGAGTAAATATCCTCCACTGTGCATGACCTCTGTCACCTCTATGTAGAGTAAATATCCTCCACTGTGCATGACCTCTGTCACCTCTATGTGGAGTAAATATCCTCCACTGTGCATGACCTCTGTCACCTCTATGTAGAGTAAATATCCTCCACTGTGCACGACTTCTGTCACCTCTATGTAGAGTAAATATCCTCCACTGTGCATGACCTCTGTCACCTCTATGTGGAGTAAATATCCACTGTGCATGACCTCTGTCACCTCTATGTGGAGTAAATATCCTCCACTGTGCATGACCTCTGTCACCTCTATGTAGAGTAAATATCCTCCACTGTGCATGACCTCTGTCACCTCTATGTAGAGTAAATATCCTCCACTGTGCATGACCTCTGTCACCTCTATGTAGAGTAAATATCCACTGTGCATGACCTCTGTCACCTCTATGTAGAGTAAATATCCTCCACTGTGCACGACCTCTGTCACCTCTATGTAGAGTAGATATCCACTGTGCATGACCTCTGTCACCTCTATGTAGAGTAAATATCCTCCACTGTGCATGACCTCTGTCACCTCTATGTAGAGTAAATATCCACTGTGCATGACCTCTGTCACCTCTATGTGGAGTAAATATCCTCCACTGTGCATGACCTCTGTCACCTCTATTTAGAGTAAATATCCTCCACTGTGCATGACCTCTGTCACCTCTATGTGGAGTAAATATCCTCCACTGTGCACGACCTCTGTCACCTCTATGTAGAGTAAATATCCTCCACTGTGCATGACCTCTGTCACCTCTATGTGGAGTAAATATCCTCCACTGTGCATGACCTCTGTCACCTCTATTTAGAGTAAATATCCTCCACTGTGCATGACCTCTGTCACCTCTATGTAGAGTAAATATCCACTGTGCATGACCTCTGTCACCTCTATGTAGAGTAAATATCCTCCACTGTGCACGACCTCTGTCACCTCTATGTAGAGTAGATATCCACTGTGCATGACCTCTGTCACCTCTATGTAGAGTAAATATCCTCCACTGTGCATGACCTCTGTCACCTCTATGTAGAGTAAATATCCACTGTGCATGACCTCTGTCACCTCTATGTGGAGTAAATATCCTCCACTGTGCATGACCTCTGTCACCTCTATTTAGAGTAAATATCCTCCACTGTGCATGACCTCTGTCACCTCTATGTGGAGTAAATATCCTCCACTGTGCACGACCTCTGTCACCTCTATGTAGAGTAAATATCCTCCACTGTGCATGACCTCTGTCACCTCTATTTAGAGTAAATATCCTCCACTGTGCATGACCTCTGTCACCTCTATGTGGAGTAAATATCCTCCACTGTGCATGACCTCTGTCACCTCTATGTAGAGTAAATATCCTCCACTGTGCATGACCTCTGTCACCTCTATGTAGAGTAAATATCCTCCACTGTGCATGACCTCTGTCACCTCTATGTGGAGTAAATATCCTCCACTGTGCATGACTTCTGTCACCTCTATGTAGAGTAGATATCCACTGTGCATGACCTCTGTCACCTCTATGTAGAGTAAATATCCTCCACTGTGCATGACCTCTGTCACCTCTATGTAGAGTAAATATCCTCCACTGTGCATGACCTCTGTCACCTCTATGTAGAGTAAATATCCACTGTGCATGACCTCTGTCACCTCTATGTGGAGTAAATATCCTCCACTGTGCATGACCTCTGTCACCTCTATTTAGAGTAAATATCCTCCACTGTGCATGACCTCTGTCACCTCTATGTGGAGTAAATATCCTCCACTGTGCATGACCTCTGTCACGTCTATGTGGAGTAAATATCCTCCACTGTGCATGACCTCTGTCACCTCTATGTAGAGTAAATATCCACTGTGCATGACCTCTGTCACCTCTATGTAGAGTAAATATCCACTGTGCATGACCTCTGTCACCTCTATGTAGAGTAAATATCCTCCACTGTGCATGACCTCTGTCACCTCTATGTAGAGTAAATATCCACTGTGCATGACCTCTGTCACCTCTATGTGGAGTAAATATCCTCCACTGTGCATGACCTCTGTCACCTCTATGTAGAGTAAATATCCACTGTGCATGACCTCTGTCACCTCTATTTAGAGTAAATATCCTCCACTGTGCATGACCTCTGTCACGTCTATGTGGAGTAAATATCCACTGTGCATGACCTCTGTCACCTCTATGTGGAGTAAATATCCTCCACTGTGCTTGACCTCTGTCACCTCTATGTAGAGTAAATATCCACTGTGCATGACCTCTGTCACCTCTATGTAGAGTAAATATCCACTGTGCATGACCTCTGTCACCTCTATGTAGAGTAAATATCCTCCACTGTGCACGACCTCTGTCACCTCTATGTAGAGTAGATATCCACTGTGCATGACCTCTGTCACCTCTATGTGGAGTAAATATCCACTGTGCATGACCTCTGTCACCTCTATGTAGAGTAAATATCCACTGTGCATGACCTCTGTCACCTCTATGTAGAGTAAATATCCACTGTGCATGACCTCTGTCACCTCTATGTAGAGTAAATATCCTCCACTGTGCATGACCTCTGTCACCTCTATGTAGAGTAAATATCCTCCACTGTGCATGACCTCTGTCACCTCTATGTAGAGTAAATATCCTCCACTGTGCACGACCTCTGTCACCTCTATGTAGAGTAGATATCCACTGTGCATGACCTCTGTCACCTCTATGTGGAGTAAATATCCACTGTGCATGACCTCTGTCACCTCTATGTAGAGTAAATATCCACTGTGCATGACCTCTGTCACCTCTATGTAGAGTAAATATCCACTGTGCATGACCTCTGTCACCTCTATGTAGAGTAAATATCCTCCACTGTGCATGACCTCTGTCACCTCTATGTAGAGTAAATATCCTCCACAAATATCCTGCAGAGGGATTTGGACTTTAATGGACTGGTTACTCTTATCCAGTTTAAAGCAGCTGTTAGGATAATGGAAGATGAATCTAGTGGAAATTGGCAATGCTTTGATTTGGTTGATTGTTTTGGGATTGTGCCACCACTCCTCTCTCTCTCTCTCTCTCTGTTCAGCTCCTCTCTCTCTCTCTCTGTTCAGCTCCTCTCCCTCTCTCTCTCTCTCTGTTCAGCTCCTCTCTCTCTCTCTGTTCAGCTCCTCTCTCTCTCTCTCTCTCTCTCTCTGTCTCTCTCTCTCTCTGTCTCTCTCTCTCTCTCTCTCTCTGTTCAGCTCCTCTCTCTCTCTCTGTTCAGCTCCTCTCTCTCTCTCTCTCTCTCTGTTCAGCTCCTCTCTCTCTCTCTCTCTCTGTTCATCTCTCTCTCTCTCTCTCTCTCTCTCTCTCTGTTCAGCTCCTCTCTCTCTCTCTGTTCAGCTCCTCTCTCTCTCTGTTCAGCTCCTCTCTCTCTCTGTTCAGCTCCTCTCTCTCTCTCTGTTCAGCTCCTCTCTCTCTCCTGCTCACTCTCCTTCTTTTCCTCCACTCAGAGTTTCTATATATATATTTTCATTCTGCAATGTTTCAACTGTAGTTTCTCTGCCCTGCAACTAAATATATCCTGCTGCTGCTGCTGCTGCTGCTGCTGCTGCTGCTGCTGCTGCTGCTGCTGCTGCTGCTGGTGTCTTGGTCAGGTTTCCCTCGTGAAAAGACATTCTTCATCTCAGTGCGACTAACCTGGAACACCAAGGTGAAATTCTCCAGATATTCCTTTCCAAGAAAAAAATGGTGTTTGGGCAAGGGGCCAGAGACTGCTGGACTCGTGCTCGCTGTCACCTCGCCGGTGGGCTACGGCTGCCGTGCCACTTTGGGCCACTGGCCGGCCCGGGCAACGCTGGGACGCCGCCTCGGATCGCCCTGCAGCGCTGGCTGGGCTCCAGCTGACAGGCTTCGGCCCAGTGCTCTAATGACTTACAGATTGGAGCGCTGTGGTGTACATGTGTCGGGACAATGCCATGGGTCTACTGTAAAGACCAGTAGGAGAGCGAGAGAGACTGCAGAGACCAGTAGGAGAGAGACACAGAGAGAGAGAGAGAGAGAGCCGGCAGCTTCCCCCTGTCCTGTCAGGCAGAGAGGCTTGGCCCCTGGACTCTGTCACATCACGCTCCCCCCCAGCAGACCACAAATGAAGGATGTGAACAGCAAGCGGGGGGAGGAGGGGCATTGGAGGGGGGGAGGAGGGGCGTTGGAGGGGGGAGGAGGGGCGTTGGAGGGGGGGAGGAGGGGCGTTGGAGGGGGGAGGAGGGGCGTTGGAGGGGGGGAGGAGGGGCGTTGGAGGGGGGGAGGAGGGGCGTTGGAGGGGGGGGAGGGAGGGCGTTGGAGGGGGGAGGAGGGGCATTGGAAGGGGGGGGGGGCGTTGGAGGGGGGAGGAGGGGCATTGGAAGGGGGGGGGGGGTGGGGGGGGGGCGTTGGAGGGGGGAGGAGGGGCGTTGGAGGGGGGAGGAGGGGCGTTGGAGGGGGGGGCGCTGCTCCAACTTAAAAGGCTTTCATCATGTAAACTGAAAAGACATTATCTTCTGACCTGAAGATGCCCTCTGTGAGGCTGCTGCACACTATGGTGTGAAAACACGGAGAGAGAGAGAAATGAAGAGAGGGAGGCAGAGAGGAAAAGAAAGAAGAAAGAGAGAGAGAAGGTTGTGGTTTCAACTGGCAATAGTACAGATAAGAAAAGGGTCTGCTGGCATGCAGCTTTTTGAAAGGCATTATCAGAGGTTTGTCTGTGTCTGACTGAAGAATAACAAGTGATGCAGCCTCTTTGACATCATCCAAATGTATCAGAACACGTTGAGGAGGTGATCTATCAAATGAATCATCAAAAGGAGGCCAGCACATAATCTCCACGTTGAGTACGTAATGAAACCCAAAGAAAGGAACCGATCTTTTGGCTTTTCCATTCTTCACAAACATGGCCTTCAGTTGAATATGAAACATGGAAGTTCACAGCAGTAAATATGTTTTTCTCTCTCTCTCTACAGCGTTCTCTGAAGTCAGCGGAGCATTTCTCTCTGTAAAAAACTGCCTCAACCCAAAGCTGCAACTCAACTCATTTGAGGACCAGACATTTGTTAAGAGCATCCTTACTTCTCCCACTCTCCTGCATCGCACATTCTGGTCACAATCAGTGCAGACCTACTACAGACAGACAGATAGATAGCAGTCACACACACACACACACACACACACACACACACACACACACACACACACACACACACACACACACACAGGGAACTCTAGCTGGCCTCCAGCCATACCTCACACTGAACCAGTGACATGAATAATGAAGGCCAAGCTGGCCCACAAGGCTGGATGGGAAACAGGTCTAATCTGGCATTACACTGATCGTGAAGAAGACACCATGTTGACACAACATCTCCAGCCCAGCTGTACGCCACATAAGCCCCTGTAGGAGGTGGGTGGTGCCTACCTAGCATCCCGTGCGGCGCGGTGTCGTTAACCAGCCGGGCTCCTAAAGCAACGCCGCAAACCAGCCTGGTTTCCCCCCTCCTTCCCCCTCCTTCCCCTCCTTCCCCCTCCGCCGTGCTGGTGGACGATCAGCGAGGTCCGACAGTGTTGTTCCTAATTACCTACTTCTGCAGTCGTGATCCTGCGGCTGCCATAATGAGTTACCTGGGGCTGCAATCCAATTTGAAGTGATGACAAGAAAGTGATCCATGAAAAAGTAATAAGTTAAATCCAATTTCAGCCTGCCTCTAATTAAATGCACATGGAACTAATGAGTCAAACCCGACCATTTCACTGATAATGCTAATTAGGGGGGTGGAGTTGCCGG
>NW_028150572.1:0-20000 GCF_964638095.1 Poromitra crassiceps | reverse complement strand
GAAAACTCAGTATAGGGGTGTGTGTGCGTGTGTGTGTGTGACACTGTGTGAGACTGTGTGTGTTAGCCAGATCCTTGGCTGCACGCCTCCAGTGAGTCACCACTTTACAACAAGGCAGCGATAAAGAGAGATGAGAAAAGAGACAGAGCAGGGGGAGTGAGGATAGAGAGAGGACAGAAAGGATTAAGGGGAAGAGAGAGAGATGCAGAGAGAGAGAGAGAGAGAGAGAGAGAGAGGCTACAGACACCTCAAAACTAGTGACCCCTCCTCCTACCATCACCAAGCCTTACAAAGCCAAGAGGAGAGCATAGAGAGGAGCCCCCTCATTCAGCTTGTCCTGAGACTGACCCCCAACCAGGGATTCCGTTAGCCGGCAATTGTCGGCTTTTAGCCGGTATTTGTTGCCATGGGCCGGCAAATTAAAAGTTCACCGGCTCAAGTAGCCGGTTGGAAATGTGCCAAATACATAAATTCCTTATACAAAATATAGCCTAATATTGTGTGACCTATAGCCAGTGATGTTGCCATAAACTACAACTTACGGTAAATATAGACTTAAATATATTATATATTTTTGCCCCACTGTTATGTTGAGTGTTTGGTGAAAAAGGGAAAAAATATAGCAGACGCTCTTTAACTGTAATGCACCATGCAAAAGCCACACACTGCAGCTCTGCAGCATCCCGCGGCTGACAGCGCTTTGGCTTGACACAAGAGACCGAAATGCCAACGCAGACATCCCTCGGCCAGTTCTTTTTATGTAACGATGGTCCAGAACAAGAATATAAAGAAATTAAGAGCCTCAATCTCCCCCAAAATTAACCAAAAGTACAAAGAATTTGAAAATATCACGGACACATCTGCACTTCAATATCTTCTGGGAGAGAAACCTGAATGCACCATTTTAGCAGCACATTATGTGTGGAGCTGCCATCAGCTGAGGGACAGCCAGTGGACAGGAGAGCCATCCACATCTGGCTGAAACACAGAACACTTAACATACTGTATTATTTGCACTCGCATCCAGTTTATTGGTTTGCGTGTCTAAATTTGTTGTTCCAAATAGGTTTTTTGGACAACACTAATATTTTATTTGATCTTATTTTATTCTATTTTATTTGTCTGTTTTGTTTTGTTTTTCTCTCTCTCTTCTGAAGATTTCAAAATAACAATGGTTATTTACAGATTCTGTGAATTTTTTGTTAATATACTGTAAATGCTCACTATTTGCACTATCACCGTTTAATTGCCCGTTTATTAGTTTTGTTATTATTCTGAATAGATTCTGGTCAACAATAGTCTTCTATTCTATTCTATCTTATCACATTCCATTCCATTTTCTTTTCTCTTCCTCTTTGAATATCTTCAGATTTTGTGATTTATGTTACTGGGTAACAAAATGTCTTGTTTTCTGTTTTTTGTTTCTTTGTAATTGCTAAGTGTTGCTAATGTATGCTTTGGCAATGTAAGATGCAACTTATCATGCCAATAAAGCCCTTTTGAATTTGAATTTGAGAGGCAGAGTGAGAGAGAGGCAGGGGGAGAGAGAGAGAGGCAGAGGGAGAGGCAGAGGGAGACACAGATGGGAGAGGGAAAGAGAGGAAGAGGGAGAGAGGGGGGACAACAGGACCAGAAGATATATCAGACAGGGAATAGTGAGAGGCAGAAATGGTAGAGAGGAAGAGGAGTAGGCCAGTGTTTCCCCTACTATTCTACAGGCCTGGCGGGCCCGCCAGGCCAATGAAGCAGAAAAACAATTGCAATTTATTTATTTATTTTTAGATTTTTTTTTCTGCTCTCCCCCAAATCTCAATAAACCTTTATGGCATACTATTACTACTGGTGTTGACAGTAATAGAAGATGCCAAATCATTCAAAACAATAAGCATTTTGCTTTCAGGAGCATTGCGCCAGCGTGCAGCGCTGTTCCAAAACGTGTCCGGGTGTCGTTGCCTGGGAAACGCACATCCCATAATACAACTGTTCGCATCGCATCCCATAATAGCATGATGATACTTGGGATGCCATTGCGAACATAGATGCGAACAGGTTAGCTAAAAGTTTAGCGATGCCAGCGAGGGCCCCCACCGTTGCGGTCGGGGTACATTTCGAAATACCTCCAGGCCTGAACATTTTTCTAGGGGAAACACTGAGGCCAGTAGGAGAGATGGAGAGAGGGAGGGTGGGTGAAGGGGGTCAGAGAGGGTGAGAGGTAGAAGGTGAGAGGAGAGGGAGAGGGGGAGAGGAGAGTGGGAAAGAGGAGAGCGGGAGAGGAGAGGGAGAGAGTGAGAGAGGAAAGGGTGAGAGGGAGAGAGGAGAGGGAGGGAGGGGGAGAGAGCAGAGGGTGAGAGGAGAGGTAGGGGTGAGAGGTGAGGGTGAGAGGAGAGGGTGAGAGAGGAGATGGAGAGAGGAGAGGGTGAGGAGAGAGGAGATGGAGAGAGGAGATGGGGAGAGGAGAGGGGGAGAGGAGATGGCAAGAGGAGAGGGGGAGGAGAGGGGGAGAGATTCAAGATTCAAGATTCAAGATTCAAGTTTATTATTTGTCCCAGAAGGGCAATTTGTGTGCAAGCAGATATAAAAAACATAGTGAATACATGTAAAAACAAAAACATGGACAAATAAAAACAAACATGGAGCATGTGCAGCAGTTTTCCAGCAGAAATGGATCAAGTAAACACAGGATATAGTAAAAGTAAAGTAAAAACACACCTCAAAGGATCTGTACAATGTACTTAAAAGTAGTAAAGACACGTACAATGTACTTAAAAGTAGTAAAAGACACGTACATGAACTTAAAAGTAATAAGAGTCCGGGACTATTTGAGCTCGCATAAATAGGTAGGTAAAAAATAAATAAAATATATCTTGAATATAAAATATAAAGAATATTAGTAGCAACAACCTACCTAGAGGGGGAGAGAGGAGAGGGTGAGAGGAGTGGGTGAGGAGAGGGGGAGAGAGGAGAGGGTGAGAGGAGATGGAGAGAGGAGTGGGTGAGGAGAGGGGGAGAGAGGAGATAGAGAGAGGAGATGGGCAGAGGAGAGGAGAGCGACATTAAGATGGAGGTGAAGAGAGGTGTGGGTGAAAGACAGGATGAGAGGATGCGGGGCTAATGAAGATGGAAGTAATGAAGCAGAACAGGGCTGAAGCTCTCAGCTTCGTCCTTGAGCACGACACTAAATCCCCAAATTTCTCCAGTGAGGCAAATTGAACAAGACCGAGGATGCTCTCAAGTGTGTGTGTGTGTGTGTGTGTGTGTGTGTGTGTGTGTGTGTGTGTGTGTGTGTGTGTGTGTGTGTGCGCGTGTGTGTTGCAGTAGTGTTCTTGGTCCACTAGCCTGATTAAATAAATGTGTTCTGCTGCTTGATTAACAGGGATCGGCCATAAAAAATAAAAACAAATGTTTGAACGTTTAATCACAGGGATAAATGTCAGCTTTTGTCATTTGGTTGCTAACATTTCCTTTAAATGTTGAAATGCATCATTAGAATCATTTTAAAGGGCCCATATTTTGCTAATATAAATGTATTATTATTTTATCGTTGGCCTCCAGTAGAGTAGCTTTGCATCATTCATAGTTAAAAAAAACTATGATTTTTTTAAAATCTTGTATGTGTGCAAATATGCAATGGATACGAATGGCGAAGTTTCGCTAGCTACCTTCGTTAGCTAGCTTTGGTGGAAGGGGTCTGACATTCACCACCAAACTGAGCATGGAGAACTGAAGTAAACATGTTGCGCACCTCCTGCTCGGCTGTCTACTGTCTACTCTTAAGTTTTTTTTAATAAATCCTGGCATACATTAGATGGCATGTGTTGTAGCTGTCTCACACACACCGTGGCAGGCTTGTAACGGCCTTGAGAAAGAGCCATGGTTGTGGTGCAACCGCTACAGCAGTTCTGCTGTTATTTAGAGAAAAATAAAATAAATGCAACAAAAACAAACCTCCATATCACATCATTTTGCACTCATCCTCAAGTACATGCTTTGAGTAGCAGTTATGTCATTATCAAAGCCACACACACACACACACACACACACACACACACACACACTCACCTAGTCTGGCATGTAGATTCCCTTGATGTACTGTACTGACTACTATTCTTCTGTTACTAAACTAGTCATAATAAGCTGTACATTTACATGGATATTTTCAAAACATTCATACCAAATGCTTAACAAACAATAAGACAATATAAACTTTTATGGGAATATAATGTATCGTATTTGCTAATCTATTTCCAAATTCACAACAAAAGACATTATTTGTGTCATCTCTCCCTTGTTCTTTTATCATTCTGATCTCTGCTTGACTCGCAGCAGTTTATTTCTAAGACCAACAGATCATCTCTCTCTCTACTATTGGAAGTGATTCACAACCAGGGGTACGAGGACCCCTAGGGGTACTTGAGCAGCTTGCAGGGGCTACTTGGAAAGATTTGGAATTACAATTGGTTTCCAAAATGGTTTAAAAAGAGAGAGGGAAAAAAATCCAAGTCATTTCATAAGCCCATTGCTAAAATGGTACGTACACGCCCAGCAGGTGTCAACTGTTACACTGTGAAGAGGTTCAAGAATATCAAAGTTGTGTGCAAATAACTAGCTAGCAAACATGGAGAAATGGCTCAAACGTCCAGTTGCTGTCATTCCAGATTGAGGTTTAGGAAAGGCCCGGTGACCGAAGGAAAAAAAGAGGCAAAGCCCAAACACTGGCAGCTCAGTGAAAGATATGTTGTATGGATTTACTTGTATGTCCACGGATTTGTCCTCGGCGTTAACCATTTTCTTTGCAGCGCAAACAACAGGCATGAGTGAGGGGGAACTACACGAGGGATCAGGATGTTGGTAAACAAACTGCTTCAACAGACTTCTGGGTGCAACTGCTGTTCGTTTCAAACAGCAGTTCATGGTAGTTCATGGTGAAACCATGCCCTCTTTGAACTCTAACGACTCCTTCATACTTTAAGCTAGACCCTCCATTTAAACTTGAAACGAGTCACCACTTTTAGGAATCTGTCACCTTAATTCAGCTTTAATTTATCTTTTTGTACTGTTTGAGAAATCGCAGTTTATGTTTTATGCTTTTTTCAGCCTTTACAATGGGACCGTATGGAGCCAGCCTTGAGTGTGTCTCACTCTAGCAATCAATCAATCAATCAATCAATCAAATTTATTTATAGAGCACATTTAAACATGACACATGTCAACCAAAGTGCTGTACATAGGGTAGAGATACACAAAAAACATAGGGAAACCATAGGGAAACCAAGGCATGAATCATCTAGAATCAGGAAATGCTAGCAGGTAGAAATGGGTTTTCAGGTTTGATTTGAAGGCCTCTATCGAGGGGGCGAGCCTGATAGAGGTGGGGATGCTGTTCCACAGGACAGGGGCTGCGGCAGCAAAGGCACGGCCCCCCCTAAGCTTGAGGTTGAACCTCCGGACTGTCAGGAGCCTCTGATCGGCTGACCTGAGGGCTCTAGTGTTGGAGTAGGGGGATAGGAGGTCTGAGATGTAGGAGGGGGGCTGGTTGTTAAGTGCTTTAAATACAAACAGGAGAATCTTGAAATCTATTCTAGCAGGCTATACTTTACTAAATTCACACTAGGGCTGCTCGATTATGGCAAAAATCATAATCACGATTATTTTGATTGATATTGAGATCACGATTATTTAACACGATTATTCATTGACATTGAGAACATCATGAATTGTCTTTGTATATATATAAATATGATATAATTGAAAATAAATAAATAAATAAATAAGTGAAAATAAATAATAAAAGTGCAAAGATTTAGAAATAAAATAAAAACTAAAATAAATATACAGTACATGTAGGCCTACTATGTTGCAGTGAACTGCCACAACCAACTGCAACTATTAATCTACATTCAATGTGTTGGTAAACATCTGAACTAGTAGCCTAGTCCTTAAACCTCAAATCTAACCAAATGAGATTGAGTAACGTTCGTTTACATTACATTAAATTACTCATTTGGCAGATGGTTTTATCCAAAGCGACTTACGTTTAGGTTCATAATAGGCTATTGTTAATGTTTATCTGTGAGCTCGTTAGCTGTTGAATATGCGGTCGCATTGTAAAGAGTGTCCTGAATCGATGACACTTTGCGGTGGCAGGAGTAACTGGGGCTTTGTCTTTTTGTTCGTTTAGCGTTTATTGCTTGGTCATAGACCACTTTGTGAGTGGATTTCAAGTGATTAAACGAAAGAGGGAGAGGTCGTGTTGCAGCCACGACCGCGCATATCTTGACAGGTGGGTCAAAACTCGCATCGCAATTCCGTGCTGTATATTCGCGTCACACATCAGTTACACATCAAGAGCGATGCGATACAGCACGGAATTGCGATGCAAGTTTTACCCACCTGTCAATCACAGCCACAGACTTGGAACAAACAGTGCAAGATATGCGCAGTGGAAGGACCTTTAAACTCGGCGAAACCTTATAGTGTTTCCACCCCACATACGTTGTTTCACCTCTCTTCTCGACCAGCGGCTCTCTTTCTGTGACTTCTGTCATTTATTCTTGTGCTACCACGGAAATAAGCGGGGAGGAGAAACCTCCCGTGGCTCTTCACACGACAGTCACAACTCGAGCTGGTGTGCTTAGGGGGAGGGCCGAGCAAAAGAAGGTGTGCGCTTGATTTATAACACAAGACAGAACGAGAGAGACAAGAGCCGCAAAATCGTTTGATGTCGATTATCTTGTTTTCATAATCGTGGACAGCCCAAATCGTAATCTAGATTAAAATTCGATTAATCGAGCAGCCCTAATTCACACATTTTCAAACTGCCACCGTTCACACAACTTTAACACCACATGCTATAGAACCCTTTAGCTACTTCTGCTCTCACTCACAGTGCGAAAATATAAGCGATATGATGTATCGTTTTTGAGATATTCATATTTGTTTGGCACCGATTTTCAGCTTCAGTTCATATGAGTTTCTGCTGCAGTGGCACCCCTTTTTTGCTGTCGTGATGGCATGTGGATTCGTCCTATGGACCCAATTCACAGCAACCGTTTTGAGGTGGTAAAGCAGGAGGTAAAGCAGCTGTAAATAAGGTGCCTCGTCTATGTGCCGACAGGCCGCAATGCCGATAGCCCACAAGCAGCACCAGCTGAGCAAGGCAGTGTGCAGCGTGTCGGTGGACCGGCTGGAGCTAACCTCTCCCAGCCCCCAGACCCTAACCCTAACCTCTCCCACCCCCCACGCCTAAACCTAACCTCCCCCAGACCCTAACCCTAACCTCTCCCACCCCCCACACCTAAACCTAACCTCTCCCACCCCCCACGCCTAAACCTAACCTCCCCCAGACCCCAACCCTGTCCCTAACCTCTCCCACCCCCCACGCCTAAACCTAACGTCGGCATTGCGCGCTGTCGGCACTGCGGGTGGTCGGCATAGCGGGTGGACCCCGTAACTAATGCCATTAATTATGCTTCCATTCTGTTTAGGTGTTTCCAGTGCCAGGTGCCATCATTAAAGCTAATGATTAGACCACCTGCATTACTTCCTGCTTTACCACCTCAAAAGGTTGCTGTGAAATTAGCCCATTGGCATGGCGAAACAGCTCAAGAGGTACATAAGACAAAAAAGGTTGGGAACCACTGGTCTATTAGATCAAGCCTATCTCTCAAATTCACTCAGTGTATCCAATTCTTACTTTTATTTCAAGACCCCTCTCTTCAATCCATCGGCCCTCTCTCCCTCTAGCAGAGTGTCTAATACATGACATCATCTCACTGCTTTATTCAACCCTCTCTGTCTGTCTGCTTCACCCTTCCTCTCCTTCAGTCAGCCTCTCTCTCTCTCTCTCTCTCTGAATCGTTATGTGCAGTGAGTCTCTGGGTACTAAGTCTATTGATAGTATTCTGTTACAGCACCACATGGCCATCTTGGTAGGAAAATAGCAGGTGATTGTAATCAATTAGAGTTATCATTGCATTGTAATGTTTGTTCAATATTAATTGAGTAGCTTGTATTATTATGTTTTTCTCTTGAGGTGAGATCTTTATATAAACCCGTAGTGGGTTTCTATCTCACCTGCACATGTTTTTTTCTCCAATGTTGTAAACATTTTTTATTTTGTTTCTGTTTTCCTTTAATGTGCAAAAAAAAAAAAAAAAAAAAAAAAAATGAACAGGTGATTACAATCAAGTGACACAACCAGCCAATGAGCTGTGTGTATTGTAGCACCATATTGGTAGGAAAATGGTTGTGACATCATGGGAATACTATGGATTAGTCTAGTTAGTACTGTGTCTGCGTCACGACAAAGCTGCTAGATGCTGACTGGTTCCTGACACACAAACACACACACTTGTGTTACATAATCTGTCTGTGTGTGTGTGTGTGTGTGTGTGTGTGTGTCTCTCTCGCTCTCTCTCTCACACACACTTTAAGTTAAAAAAAATCCAATTAATTCATTCTTATGCAAGAAACATGCTACAACGACAGTCTCGACTTAGAGCCTTGCCGACGGCAGCTAGACCTACGTACAGTATATATTCGAACGTCAGCTTGACTAGGGGGTCGCAGGGGAGTCCCCAGCAAAATGAGTAATTGTGTGATTTCACTAGGATTTCAATGACTAGAAGTTAGCCCAAGGAGAGACTGTAGTGCATATACTTGGTAATAGCGTTCACTCTCTCCCGTTATCTGCTCATCTACATTATATTATACTGTTGGCGTCAGCTGCGTAGAGTCAAGTTTTCGGGGAGCTGCACGCCAGCTGTGCCGGCTGTTATGTCTAAATCCACAGTAAAATACCTGGGCTGCAGACTCGATAGTGTCATGTCGGGAGAGGATATGACAGTTCAAGTTTGAGAAAATATGCATAAAGAAATCTAGTTTTTAACCAGGAAATCAAAGTATCTTGATGTCTCTACCTTGAAGACACTGGCAGTGGCTTTGGTCCAAAGTAATTTCGACTACCCATGTACAAGTTGGTACAGCAGTACAGGGAGTTCCCCAAGCCCCGGTGGACGGTGATTTCTCCGCCTACTGGCCTCTGGCCTACCGGTTACTTTATAGATTATTTTTTTTATTTTTTACAGTGCACCAGAACCGCTGAATAAGTGTCCAAATGTTCACGTCATTCTGGCCAATACTCCACTACTGTTATAACATTTCAGTCTGGAATATGGAATATCTTTCAATAATCTTTATGACTAAAAGGCTCAAAGTAATCTCATGTGTAAAATATAAATTTTATTCCAGACTCAGGTCCATATAAAATACATATAAAAACACAGACAGTACAATAAGAAAAAAATAAAACAACACAACAAATAGGTTTAAAACACATACAGGCAGCTATTCCAGTGCTTCCAGAAGTGTGACATAAATTTTGTGCCACTTTGTGCAGGCACGGCTAGGGCCATAATAACTCCATTCTTTGACTGGCTAGGTCGACGCATAAAACTGTAAATAAACTTTCTCAAAACAGCATGGAAAGTGGGCACATTACTGCTTACAAACATATGTCTAGCACTTGTCCATCTTGGATGCCTGAGTAAAATCCTAAATGCATCATTATATGCCACCTGGAGTTTTTTCATTTTTGCAACACTGTACCCGCACCACAGTTGTGTTGTATACAATGAAGTACAATATGACCTAAACAGAGCAATCTTGACATCAGTACACTTATTACATTTTCGTGCAAGCATGTTGGCTTGTGCATAGAGTTTACAGCACTGACGCTGAATGTCATCATCATCACATAAATCATCTCTGATTATGTGGCCAAGATATCTGAATTTGTTCACAACACCAAGCACTTGGCCTGCTAGCACAAAAGAAGGAAAGTTTGACTTCTTATCCTCCTTGGTTTTCACAATTAAAGTAACACTCTTTTTCAAATTAAACATGATATCATACTGCACACCGTAGCAGGAACAGATTCTAAGCAATTGCTGCAAACCAACACTAGAGGGAGACATAATAACCAGATCGTCCGCATATACCAGGTGATTAATTAGCCTCTCTCCCACCATACATCCAGTTCTACACTGGTTTAACTGTCGAGACAGATCATCCATATACAGATTAAAAAGTACAGGTGATAAAATTCCTCCTTGCTTCACCCCACTGGTCACTAGAAGGTGCAGAAGTACTTGTACCCCATCGAACATGCATTGTTTGGTGTGTATACCAGTACTGTAATATTATTACCATATAAGGTGGGACCCCTCGCTCTTGAAGTTTGACAAATAGCTTCCTATGATTGACTCTGTCAAACGCTTTGGATGCATCCAAGAAACATTTTTTTTTTTTACTATTTTTCCTGCTATACATACTAACCATCTCTTTCAATGCATAAATACACAAATCTGTGCCGTGCTTACTTCATGTAAGAAATGATTGTTCTACATTGAAGTAAAAATGTAAATAATTAACTTGTTGGTTTTGGATTTATTTAGCTTCAAGAGTGCATTTTTGTTCGTGTGACCCTCAACACAGGCTTTGAGAATCCCGGGCCACTTACTGATACTTATGCTTAAATTAACCCACTCATATTCTGGTTTATTTCAAGAAAAACATTTTGGCTAGTGGAAATTCTAATTGGCTGGTAACTTCTAGCAGCCATATTGGCAGGTGGTCAAAAAAGTTAATTTCAAGCCCTGCAGGGAGAGCAAGTGGTGACATAGGAGTGAGTGAGAAAAGGATCAAATATTGGTGTTTAAGACTGAATAATGAATGATTGAATGAATGAATTCATTCAATTCATTCAATTGTTTGAATGAATAACTGTTAATTTAAAATTAGTTATTCGGATTCCTCTAAACCTGACTTCAAATGCCCCAAATTTTTTCGCTTTTCGAGATTTAGGATTTCCTAAATCTCTCTGAAGAGCACCTAGGCATAATAAGCCTGTCACTAAAGGAGCTCTTCAGGTCACTAAAGACGGCCTGCATTGGGTGATCCTCATTGTTCATGATCCTCCTGAGCTTCCGACCCATTCTCTTCTCCAGGATCGTCTCAAGGGAGTCTGGCATCACACCAATGATGGATCCGGCTTTCCTGATCAGTTTGTTGATCTTATTTTTATCCTTGGTTTTTAGACCGCTCCCCCAACAAACAACAGCGTAAAACAACACACTTGCTAAAATACTTTGATAAAACACATGGAGGAGGGACCTGCTTACATTAAAAGAACGGAGCTTCCTAAGAAAAAACAGCCTGGACTGTGCCCCTTTAAAAATGGCACTGGAGTTCTCACTCCAGTCCAGCTTTTTTTTTCTTTTTTTTTTTTCTTCAACATGGTATACAGAGCATCTGATACATTATTACTATTATTTTCTTGTGTCATACATAGTGTTATATCATTCATACATACATACATCCAATCATACCCCTGCGTTCCCCTCCCCACTCTCTCTCAATTCCCATGTATGCATATTGACAGTTGTATTTAGTACTAGGGCTGTGCCGATTCACTTATCTCCCGATTCGATACTATCACGATACTTTGGTGCCGATTCGATATATATTGCGATTCACGATTATTGCGATTCTACGATTATTGCGATTCGATATTACGATTTATTGCGATTTTTGTTTATTTTTTTCTTTTCTTTTTTCAGTTTGTTTGCTTTTTTACACTAGATTAGAACATGGGAAAAGTTGAATCATACACTAGAGACTGTATATTATATATCATGAGTAGGGCTGGGCGATATAGTTAAAAACAGGGGCGGACTGGGATCATAATTCAGGCCGGGCATTAGATACCAAGCAGGCCAGGCCGATATGGGCCAACGCGTGTGAAATTTGGGCCGTTTGAAGCCAGATTTGGGCCGTTTGAAGTCCAATTTTACAATGAGATGCACCCACTTTAACCCTGAAGTGTAATTATTACTTCAGACTAACTAATAAAGTAATAAAACCACTAGTAAACCAGTAGGCGGCGCCTGGCCTGCTGTTCAGTGAGTGGCCTGACTGCAAGCACCAAAAAAAAAAAAAAAAAAAAAATTTTTTTTTTTTTTTTTTTTTTTTTTTTTTTAATTTGCGATTATCGATTCTGGAATAAAAGATCGATCCAAAAAATCGTGACATTAAAAATCGCGATACTTAGGTGAATCGATTTTTTCCCCCAGCCCTATTTAGTACCACACATTTCTTTATGCTCTTCTCCATACATCTACTTAGTCATCTCTATATCAACTCAATGTTTTTTACATTCATTAACAAAAATACAAAAATAAATCATAACATGTACATATCTGTAGCTATTAAACCTTGAACTAAGGGATTCCTTGCCCTGCACAATCTCTTATACAAAGTCTGCTCTAATTGGCGCTATATACTCGATCCAATTTTCCCAAATACCTTTAAACTTATCCTGTTGCAGTCTGATAGAATAAGTCAGCTTATCCATCACATATATATCATGCATTACTTCAATCCAATCATCCACCCTAGGTGCTTCGGCCTTCAGCCATTTCCTGGTAATCGCTTTCTTACTTGCAATTAACATCATTCTAAATATATGTTTGTCTCCTAATCGCACAAGCCCTTGGTCTACTTTCCCCAAGTATAATACCTCAAATGAGAGTGGAAGATTCACTTTGGTTATTTCATCCATACATTTCTTTAACTCTTGCCAGTAACCTTTTAGAATAGGGCAGTCCCAGAATATATGGAAATGGTCAGCTCTGTCTGCTCCACACATTCTCCAGCACCTTGTGTTTTGATATTTTTTCTGTGCAGGAGTTAAAAAATATCTTGTGATGTTTTTCCATCCATGTTCTCTCCAAGATGAGGAGCATGTTTCCACTGTTGTTCAAAGACCTCTTCCCATTCCTCCACTGTCATCTCAATAGTTGCTTCTCTCTCCCATTTCTCTTTTATATATATTGTGTCACTGCCCTTCAAATCTTCCACTCTCATATATATAAATTCGAAATTAGTTTTCTTCCCAAGTTTGATTCATGTGCCGAGGTAAACATATTAATTATTCCCAATTCTGATCCATCTAGATTCCCCTCTCTCATTGTTTGCTCTATATAATGTCTTAATTGCAAATACCTATAAAAATCCTGATTAGCCAAGCCAAATTGATCCTTCACTTCTTGAAAACTCCCAGTGTATCTTGGGTCCCCGCTCCCATGTTTTGAATCTCCTGTCTGTTCTATTTGGTATGAATTCTGGATCATGTGCAATCCATCTTATCAACCTACTATGTATTGTCAAATGATTTTTTGTTATTATTGTGGACCAAATTTTAATTGATATATCCAGCCATGGATTTACCTCCTCTCAGAGGTGTCTCCTCAATTTATTATCGGCTATTATAGCCTGGATAGGAACCCCATCTGTTGTCATAACCTCAATTTCTTTCCACCTCGCTTTATAAGAAGGATTGCACAGATTCAGCAATGTTTTTATTTGCGCTGCTTGATAGTAACTCTTCAAGCACGGTAAAGCTAATCCTCCCTTATTCTTAGGTAACTGCAATGTCCTGTACCTGATTCTCGGTCTCTTCCCTTGCCAAACATAACGTGAAATCATTTTGTCCCATTCTATGAATTCCCTGTCGGTTACTTCCACAGGTAATGTCTGGAATAAATAAAGTAGCCTCGGAAGTATGTTCATCTTAATCACTTCTGCTCTGGCATTAATGCCCATAAAAGGAATAAGATTCCATCTCCTAATATCATTTTTAATTTTACAAAGTAGAGGGTCATAGTTAACAGATTTTAGTTGACCTAGATCTTGTGGCAAATTGATTCCCAGATACCTCATTGATTTCAACTCCCAATTAATGTCATATCTTTCTCTAATGGCTTGGTCTGGCCTATAATTAAAGGAGAATTTCGTTTTTTTTTAACCTGGACCCATCTCCTGGCAATAATTATGATTTGACCACTCACCCAGCGATGTCCGCGGCGTTTCTGGCCGCCCTAGCGTTGTTTTGAGATCAATAGCGTCCAAGTCAGTTGTAAAATGGAGCTGATTTGGGGCCAAGTGTGAGCCTGTCTTTCCTGCATCTAAATAGCTATTTTTATTCCCGTTTTCCCCAAATATCGTCATAATGTGATCCCTCAACATCCACCAGAGTGATATTTCGACCCAGGCCATTTCCTGGAGTCGCACAGGGATCAAATTACCTCAAACGTGATCTCGGTCACCAAGTCTCGTGAAGTCCCGCGATACTTTCCTGCCGACTGGACAACTACAGGTAGGACGCTTTGCGGTGGTGGTTTTAGCGTAACCTATGTGGGGTTTGGCATAACCTTCGTTATTTCGAATCCCACATAGGTTATGCCAAACCCCACATAGGTTACGCTAAAACCACCACCGCAAAGCGTCCTACCTGTAGTTGTCCAGTCGGCAGGAAAGTATCGCGGGACTTCACGAGACTTGGTGACCGAGATCACGTTTGAGGTAATTTGATCCCTGTGCGACTCCAGGAAATGGCCTGGGGCGAAATATCACTCTGGTGGATGTTGAGGGATCACATTATGACAATATTTGGGGAAAACGGGAATAGAAATAGCTATTTAGATGCAGGAAAGACAGGCTCACACTTGGCCCCAAATCAGCTCCATTTTACAACTGACTTGGACGCTATTGATCTCAAAACAACGCTAGGACGGCCAGAAACGCCGCGGACATCGCTGGGTGAGTGGTCAAATCATAATTATTGCCAGGAGATGGGTCCAGGTTAAAAAAAAACGAAATTCTCCTTTAAATGAAATAACCTGTGTTTTTTGTACATTCACCTTGTAGCCTGATAACAGACCATAGTCTGCTAAGGTCAACATAAGTGCTGGGAGCGACTTATTTGGCTGAAACAGGTATATAATACATCATCTGCGAATAATGCTATTTTCTGTACTCCTCCCTCCATGTTTATACCCTGTATGTTTTCATTCTGTTTAATCCATTGCCTCAGCGGTTCCAGGAAAATCACGAAGAGCAGGGGACTAGCCGCGCACCCTTGACGGCAACCACGTTCTAGCGTGATAGACTTTGAGATGCTCCCATTTACCGTACCTTGATCCTAGCTGTTGGCTTATTGTATAAAGCCTATACGGTTTTTATGAACCCTTCATGAAAGCCAAATCGTTTCAATACACTATACAAAAAATCCCACCTAACAGAGTCGAAAGCTTTCTCCGCATCCATCCCCACCACCACCGATTCTACCCGCTTCTCAATTATATTTTGCATTACATGCAATGTACGTCTAATGTTGTCTTGTGTCTGCCTCTGTGTTATGAAACCTGTCATAACACTGATCCAAATGGATTATGTCCGGTAATATTTTTTCTAAACGTCTGGCTAGAATAGCTGTGAGCAGTCTATAGTCTTGATTAAGGACACTTATGGGTCTGTAGCTGGAACATGCTGCTTTATCCTTTCCTTCCTTAGGGATCACCGAGATGATGGCTTCCCTCCAGGAATATGGGACTTCTCCCCCCTTCAACACCCAGTTAAATGTATTCTCTAGCATCGGAATTATAGTACCCCTAAGTGCCTTGTACCACTCCGAGGTGTACCCATCTGTGCCCGGGGACTTGTTGGCCTTGAGATTTGAAATTGCCGCATTTATTTCCTCTGCTGTAATTACCGCCTTTAACCCCCTATTCTGTTCCTCCGTTACTTTTGGTAAACTCAGATTCCCTAGAAATTGATCGATCTGAACTTTATTATCAATTTTTGGTTGAGCATATAGTTTCTTATAGTAAGATTCAAAACAATTATGTATATCTTCTGTCTTATACTTTGTTGATTTGGTTTGTGAGTCTCTTATCTTGTAAATATTATTTCTTGCCTGTTCTTTTTTCAATCTATAAGCCAACAGTTTCATTGATTTACTCCCAGCCTCATAGTGAGGTCTTAGACCAAATTTCAAGCAGAAGGCCATTCGTGCATAATCTAATCCGATCACCCCCTGACGTCAGTCAAATTCTAGTATGACATGGTCAGTCAAAGTCTTAGTATGACGTCAGATATGACGTCAGTTAATTCTCATATATATAGCAAGGGTTCTACGTCACCTCTCTCTCTCTGGCCGATCATAGCAGCAGCTAGCTTCACGGCAGTCCATCTCCCCTGAAGCCGTCCTCTGAAGCGTTGTTTTGCGGCTGTTTTGCACCACATCTGCAGACCGAATCAGCACCCCCAAGTCCTCTTTACCCGTGGATAATCCCCGCGGATCTCTCAACGCTCCCCACCCCACTCCTGGCATGTCGGATCCCGAGCCAGAGCAGTCCATGGACAGTGACGACAGCTT
This sequence comes from Poromitra crassiceps, assembly GCF_964638095.1. NCBI lineage: Eukaryota > Metazoa > Chordata > Actinopteri > Beryciformes > Melamphaidae > Poromitra > Poromitra crassiceps. The sequence goes on along the minus strand of NW_028150572.1, from coordinate 3,724 downwards.
AAACAACGATACCCCGTTCTGGATCAGCCACGGAGCGTATTTGCCCTCCGAGACGCCTGACGACACCGGCGAAGCGGCCGTGCCACAGGCCGCCAACGTAGCCACGATGAGAAGGCACGGGGCGCGGCACTGCGACGGGCCGCGCCACAGCTCAGCAGCCGATCCTGTCCCGGGTGTTCAGGCGTCCAGCTGCGTCCACACCCAGGCTCCTTCTCCAAGCAGGCATCACAGGCCGTTCCATTCCACGTCGCTTGTGGTCAGTTGCACGGCAGGCGCGGATCCCTCTGCTATCACCGGGCAGTTAAGTCTTTACTTTAACCGTAAATAAACGGGAGGTTGCGTGAGTAAAAGATGTCACGTCGCTGCCTGATGACGGTGACGTTATCACCGCACATTGTATATTTCATCCATAATTCTGTCAGCATGTTGTTGAGATCATGTGATACGCCGGTCAAAAATCACGCAATGGGTTATTAAAAAAAAAAAAAAAAAACTTGGCTCATGGAGCATCTCTGGGCATCAGTTTGAGTGTTAGCTAATCATAACCTTAAGACCGAAGTCAGACGGCCCAGGGGATGTTGACAGATCATCATCATTTTTCTTAACAGCAAAGCTTGAAACGTTTGCATTGAGGCCATGTTGTTTATCACCACTCTGACAGTAACAGCGTCTTCGTTTACATTCACGCTGGCTGTCTTATTTCACGTTTTTTCCGCGTCAAGCTACCCAGTCTTAACTCACCACTTCCTGTTAACGAATTTCAAGGTAAAATGCCTTTGGCGTTCCTGTTGACCATAAATAATACCAAAGCTAAAACAGTTAATACAGTGACATGCTAGTCATGTAACAAGAGGCTGCGAAACCCACCGTTATATAACCATATAACCAACCATAACATATCACTGCGAGTTGCAACTAGCAGTATATGGTGCATTTGCAAGGGGGTGAAACTATTTTATTTGTTTGTTAACCAGTTTCTTTATATCTCATGCATTAAGCATTTCATTTCAGCTCTAGGGTTGCGCCAGAATGAACAGTTTGCCCCATGGATCTCTTGGTCTTCCCAGAGCGTCCGAGATGATATGGCACTCCCGCATCAGTGCTGCAGGCCGGGTCCCGTCAATCACCGTGAATCTGCCCAGACTTCCCCATGGTCTGGCCTCAGCTGCGCCAGCAGGGCTATGAGCAGTCCGTAGCAAACAGGTGTTTGTTGGGGGAAAAGATGGTCGCTATCTGATGACATCATCACCGGCCGTCACCGTATCTTTTTCATGCAAATAGCTACTAATAATGCTTGCATTCCCATGAATTATTGGCATGTAATCTTGAAATAATTTGTCCTTGAAAGGGCTGAAAAGTGTTGAAGCTATTATTATAAGAATTTCGCATCGGGTGAATCATGTCTGCCTCTCCACCTAGCGATCCTGTCCATGTGTCATATTTATTTTCAGCTCATCAATCTCATCATGTGATGACTGCTCCGGATTTAAGTAATCCAAGTCCAGCGCCAAGTCAAGTCATTAAGTCACCCAGGCCAAGTCGGGGACCCCTAAGTCACTAAGTCACCAACCCCTAAGTCATCCAAGTCCAGCGCCAAGTCGGGAAGTCACTAAGTCACCGAGGCCAAGCTGGGAACCCCTAAGCCACTAAGTCACCAACCCCTAAGTCATCCCCTAAGCCACCAAGTCACCAACCCCTAAGTCATCCCCTAAGCCACCAACCCCCTAAGTCATCCCCTAAGCCACTAAGTCACCAACCCTAAGTCATCCAAGTCCAGCGCCAAGTCGGGAAGTCACTAAGTCACCGAGGCCAAGTTGGGAACCCCTAAGCCACTAAGTCACCAACCCCTAAGTCATCCCCTAAGCCACCAAGTCACCAACCCCTAAGTCATCCCCTAAGCCACTAAGTCACCAACCCCTAAGTCATCCCCTAAGCCACTAAGTCACCAACCCCTAAGTCATCCCCTAAGTCACTAAGTCACCAACCCCTAAGTCATCCCCTAAGTCACTAAGTCACCAACCCCTAAGTCATCCCCTAAGTCACTAAGTCACCTACCCCTAAGTCACTAAGTCACCAACCCCTAAGTCATCCTAACTCCTGGAAAAAATCTACTCCCCATGGCTCGCTACATCAGACTCAGGCCTCTCCCGATGAAGAACTACTCCAGCCACTCCTTCGGGATCGGGGCGGCCACCTCAGCCGCCGTGCAAGGAGTGCCCTCCGCCTCCCTCCAGCAAATGGGCCGCCGGTCTTCATCAGCATTCTCCAGCTACATCCGCCCGGAGCGGGCGGCCATACCGGCGGCCCAAAGAACCCTCCTCCCTTCATCGGCAAGCATGGCAACGAACAGTGTCCCGGACTTCCGTGCCAAAAAAATGTCTCGTTGGTGGTGGCTCCCCGAAAAGCACGGCGCCCAGTAAGGCGCAGTAAATCTCCCGGTTCATTTCCCCGGGGGGGAAGAGAGGAAAGAGAGAGAGCCAAGAGAGAGAGTCAGGGTCAGTCAGAAGGCCAAGTTGAGCGGCGCGCGCCAAGTCGGGGGCCAAGGAGGCCAAGCTAAATGGTGAGGTGCCAAGGCTGCCAAGTAGGCCAAGCTGGGAAGCGCCAAGTTAGGTAAAGGCGAGGCGCCAAGGCGGCCAAGTAGGCCAAGCCAGGAAGCGCCAAGTTAAAGCGGGAGGTGCCAAGGCGGCCAAGTAGGCCAAGCCGGGAAGCGCCAAGTTAAATCGTGAGGTGCCAAGTAGGCCAAGCTGGGAAGCGCCAAGTTAAACGAAATAAACCAAACCAAACCAATGTACCAAGATCGTAGGCCCGACCGAGTTGGGAAGCGCCAGCCGCAAATAGCTGTAAGTCGCTAAAGGTCGAAGGCCAGAAAAGTACAGTCAAACTACCGGTGCCCGCAGATCTCAATTAACCTCCGGTAATCGGATCTTCCTTTTGGGGGATCAAGATCGAAGGCCCGACCAAGTTGGGAAGCGCCAGCCGCAAGTAGCTCTAAGTCGCTAAAAAGGTCAAAGGCCAGAAAAGTTCAATCAACTACTAATGTACCAAGATCGAAGGCCCGACCGATTTGGCAGCGCCAGCTGCAAATAGCTGTAAGTCGCTAAAAGGTCGAAGGCCAGAAAAGTACAATCAACTACCGGTGCCCGCAGATCTCAATTAACCTCCGGTAATCAGATCTTCCTTTTGGGGATCTCCTAGCCTATGCATATGCCCTCCTCTTGCCTCAAGAGCAGCGCCACTGGCTAATGGAGTCATGCGCCAAAGTATTTGCCATGCATGCCGATTGCTAAATAAAGCTTGTTAAATCCTACCAACTGGCCTCTCATGATTGAAGTGAGGTCTTAGACCAAATTTCAAGCAGAAGGCCATTCGTGCATAATCTAATCCGATCACCCCCTGACGTCAGTCAAGTTCTAGTATGACGTGGTCAGTCAAAGTCTTAGTATGACGTCTGTAATGACGTCAGATATGACGTCAGTTAATTCTCATATATATAGCAAGGGTTCTACGTCACCTCTCTCTCTCTGGCCGATCATAGCAGCAGCTAGCTTCACGGCAGTCCATCTCCCCTGAAGCCGTCCTCCGAAGCGTTGTTTTTCCCACCCACCTCCCCAGTCCGCCACCAACGAGTCGTGACTCCTGATCCCCCACGGGGGGGGGGGGGATCTCCTAGCCTATGCAGATGCCCTCCTCTTGCCTCAAGAGCAGCGCCACTGGCTAATGGAGT
>NW_028150573.1:10000-21759 GCF_964638095.1 Poromitra crassiceps | reverse complement strand
ACGAAACCATCTACAGTGACCCATAAGGAACAGTTAGGCCCCTTTCACATTTTTACAACTCAACGAATAGAACGCGACCCGGGTGGAATGTAAGAAAAGGCTTCTACTAAGTATTAGGGGGATTTTTCTGCCCCTCAGAAATGTGTGAACATTTGATAAACTTTCAAGGGCATTCTTGCCCTGAAGCCCGTTATGTTGTGACCGTGCTGCTCTGCCTCAGTGGAGAAGTAATGATCTGAAAAGGAAAAGCGTTGCCATGTGCAACAAAGGTGCAAAACAAATGTGCAAATGTCCACAAACAACATGATTAAATCCACAGTCCAACTGCAGGCTGGACACAGGTCAAAGAAAGAAGAGGGAGAAAAACCGTCATATATCATAAGTAACGTCAGCCTTTGGTGCTTATTTTGCTCGTACTAATTAGGGGTGTCAAAAATAATCGATTATAAGAGGCATCGCGATGCGGACGTGCACGATTCTGCATCGATTCACAAATGTCAAAAATCGATTATTACATTTTTTTTTTATTTATTTTTTTATAATCAAATAAAATATGATGGAAGTACATGCAGTTGTTTATTTTAATTATGGATCATAATACAATGCAATTCCAAACACACTTTTATTTTAAAAGTAGCCACACAGTGAGAAAAAAGAAAGTGAGAAAAAATAAATCATGTATTGCGGAAAAAAGTGACGCATCGATTTAAGATGCATCGAGATACATCGATAATCGTAATCGAATCGAATCGTAGCCCTCTGAATCGGAATCAAATCGAATCGTGAGGCCAGTGAAGATTCACAGCCCTAGTACTATTATTGTGTGCAGCGAAAGCGCGTCCAGTCGTAACATCGCTGGGCGTTAGGGAGGGACAGGCAGGCAGGAATGCATGCGATGCGTGGAATATAGGGAGCAGGAGAGGGAGAGACACACAGCGGAGAGGAAGGGAGGACATGCAGAGAGAGTGAGGGATGAAGAACAGAGGGCGGCCGAGAACGATGAGAGAGAGAGAGAGAGACAGAGAGAGAGAGACTGTGAGAGAGAGAGAGAGACTGAGAGGAGAGAGAGAGAGAGGAGGGTGGAGGCGGTGGACAGCTGGGTCGGGGGGCGCTGGGTCACGCTCAGGAAACAGTCACATGGTCAATGTCATCCTTTCATCTCCTCTGAAGCTCGGCCCCAAACTTTACTCAAACGTAACCTTCCAAAAGCACAGGGTGCCTCCCAACTTTCTCTCCTCCACTCACTCACTCACTCCTTCCCTCCTCCGCCCCTCTCTCTCCTCCCCACTTTCTCTCCTCCGGACTCATCTCCACCTAAAGAACGAAGAATCCTCCTCCACTCCTCCCACTTCTCTCCTCCCTCACGCACTCCTCCCTCCTCCGCATCTCCCCACTTTCTCTCCTCGCCTCCTCACTCTCTCGCTCCACTCACTCCTCCACATCTCTCCCCACTTTCTCTCCTCCACTCCACTCCTCGACTCCTCCTCCCTCCCTCACTTCCACTGCCTCCTCCCTCACCTCCTCGCCTCCCACTTTCCTCTCACTCCCTCCTCTCGCTCCCCTCCGCCCCACTTTCTCTCCTCCACTCACTCACTCCTCCTCTCCTCCCCACTTTCTCTCCTCCACTCACTCACTCCTCCTTCCCTCCTCCTCCCCTCCTCCCCACTTTCTCTCTCCACTCACTCACTCCTTCCCTCCTCCTCCCCTCCTCCCAACTTTTCTCTCCTCCACTCACTCACTCACTCACTCCTCCCCTCCTCCCAACTTTCTCTCCTCCACTCACTCACTCACTCCTTCCCTCCTCCTCCCCTCCTCCCCACTTTCTCTCCTCCACTCACTCACTCCTTCCCTCCTCCCGCCCCTCCTCTCCTCCCCACTTTCTCTCCACTCACTCTCACTCCCTCCTCCGCGCCTCCCAACTTTCTCTCCTCCACTCACTCACTCACTCCTCCCCTCCTCCCAACTTTCTCTCCTCCAACTCACTCACTCCTTCCCTCCTCCTCCCCTCCCCTCCTCCCCACTTTCTCTCCTCCACTCACTCACTCCTCCCCCTCCTCTGCCCCTCCCCACCTCCCCATCTCTCCTCCACTCACTCACTCCTTCCTCCTCTGCCCCTCCCCTCCTCCCCACTTTCTCTCCTCCACTCCACTCACTCACTCACATCCTTCCCTCCTCCTCCCCTCCTCCCAACTTTCTCTCCTCCACTCGCTCACAAGTCCTTCCCTCCTCCTCCTCCTCCTCTGCCCTCTTCCATCTGTTCTTTTTCATCTGCCTCTCTTATTCCTGTCACATTTTCTCTGCTCCCAATCTCTTTCTTGCCATCACACTCCCTCTCTCTACTTACTCCCCCCCCCCCTCTCCTCTCTCTCTCTCTCTCTCTCTCTCTCTCTCTCTCTCCCCCTCTCTCTCTCTCTCCCCCTCTCTCTCTCTCTCTCTCTCTCTCTCTCTCTCTCTCTCTCTCTCTCTCTCTCTCTCTCTCTCTCTCTCTCTCTCTCTCTCTCCCCCTCTCTCTCTCTCTCTCTCTCTCTATGTACCTTCTTCTCTTGGTATCTCTCTCTCTCTCGTTCGCTCTCTCTCTCTCTCCATATTAGATGGGGTTGAGTGGAGAGCAGAGTCAATCGTTCGTGCCTAAAGCCCTCCAGGAGGCAGAGCTCCTCTCCCCTCTGCCTAAACAAACTTTGAAGCCAATCAAAGGGCTTATATTATTTTCTGTGGAAGGGGACCGCGGCAGGTGAATACTTTATATTTCAGAGACAGATCCACTCAGAGAGCGCCTCCTCTCCTCCTCTCCTCCTCTCTGCTGCGCTAACGCGTCGGCACGGCGACGCGGCTCCTCTCCTCCTCTCTGCTGCGCTAACGCGTCGGCACGGCGACGCGCCTCCTCTCCTCCTCTCTGCTGCGCTAACGCGTCGGCACGGCGACGCGGCTCCTCTCCTCCTCTCCTCTCTGCTGCGCTAACGCGTCGGCACGGCGACGCGGCTCCTCTCCTCTCCTCCTCTCTGCTGCGCTAACGCGTCGGCACGGCGACGCGGCTCCTCTCCTCTCCTCCTCTCTGCTGCGCTAACGCGTCGGCACGGCGACGCGCCTCCTCTCCTCCTCTCTGCTGCGCTAACGCGTCGGCACGGCGACGCGGCTCCTCTCCTCCTCTCCTCTCTGCTGCGCTAACGCGTCGGCACGGCGACGCGGCTCCTCTCCTCTCCTCCTCTCTGCTGCGCTAACGCGTCGGCACGGCGACGCGCCTCCTCTCCTCCTCTCTGCTGCGCTAACGCGTCGGCACGGCGACGCGCCTCCTCTCCTCCTCTCTGCTGCGCTAACGCGTCGGCACGGCGACGCGGCTCCTCTCCTCCTCTCCTCTCCTCCTCTCTGCTGCGCTAACGCGTCGGCACGGCGACGCGCCTCCTCTCCTCCTCTCTGCTGCGCTAACGCGTCGGCACGGCGACGCGGCTCCTCTCCTCCTCTCCTCTCTGCTGCCCTAACGCGTCGGCACGGCGACGCGCCCGCGATTGATACAGTTCAGCGGCAAAACAAACAAAGCGTGACAAATCCAGATGATTGTCTGCAGGCGAGATAAGGTTATAATGAGAAAGTGCATCCCGGGAAATTGATCCTTTTTTTTCAGGAAGCCGTCTGATTTACTGGGGGGAGGCCAATAATCACTTCCTGTGTGTCCCGGCTCTAACGGGAGACGGGCGGAGCCGGAGGAGGGGGGGGGTGGGGGGTGGGGGGGGGGGGGGGGGGGGTGTGGTGGGGGGGAGGTGTCACCCTGCGAGGACGGATTTCATTAAGATGCAATATGTGGAAAAGTGCATTTGAAAGGAAGCTTTGCTGGATAATTCTCACTGTATATTGAAAAGCTGTCTGAAGGTGGAATAATGTGATTGCTGGATTGGTGGAAGAGACAGGGAGATATCTAGCTGACACTCGGTGACAGTCCAGATCCCTCAAGATGAAATGAATTCTCAATACATCACGGATCTGACCTTCTGTTTCTGTGGGGAGAGAGCGGAACGGAGGCATTATATCTAAACAAATCACACGTCAGCACTTAACAAGGCACATCCAGCGCCCACACACAGCAGGTGTGTCACACACAGGTGTGTCGTCGTGCGGGGAACGAGAAAACGTGCCTCGCCGCACTCAAGAGGAGCAGCCATGTCTGAGACACGCTGACAGCCGAGCCACCAGCCTACTTGGCTGCATGTTAAATCTACACGCGTCGTATAGGAGAGAGAGAGAGAGAGAGAGAGACGGCCCCGCCTACAGGCCAGCCTGGGGAGTGTGTGGGAGGGGATTGCAGGAAATTAACGCGGATTACTCAAGTATGACTGACAGTTTCAGAAGGGCTTTTTCGTGACTTACCATAGTGATTTGGGACGTGCCTTTAGGGACGTTTTAATACCGTGGGGCTGTCTCGGCCATCTTGGCGTGGACGCCGACGGCGGAGGGAATCATTTCTGTCTCTTGGTCTATGCTGTGTGTTGGTGGAGGGAGGCGTGCCAAAGGGGTGCCCCCCACAAAAGCCCGGGTGTCATCCGGACCCGGAAGGAAAATCAGAGAACTGGGAATTGGGCCGGGATTTTCCGAATGTAATGGCATTCATATGTGGGGGTGGGGGGGCGCTCTACATGGAAAAACAACACTGCTGCCCGCAAGACCCCAGGAGGAACATGGCTTTTACTCTTCTAGGCCTCACTGAAATGTTTACCCAGAGTTAAAGTACTTTGGAGAGAGAGAGAGAGAGGGAGGGAGAGAGAGAGAGAGAGAGAGAGAAGACAGAGACAGACATTGCGGTTGAAAAGGAAATAGTGAAAACAGACAGAGAGAGAGAGATAGAGAGAGTGAGGGTAAGTAAGACTGTGTGTGTGTGTGGGGGGGAGAAAAAAGAGAAGCAGGAAAGCTCGTACATATTGCATGTTTCCGTTTGGTTCCATCTCCCAAGGCCACGGTGCCTACTTCCTGATGTGCTTTTCATTATTTATCCAGCATCTATTGGACAATTGAAGCCGACTTTCAGCTCGGCTGCCATATTGGCAGAGGCAGAAGAAGAAGACAGCGAGCGGCAAACAAAAGGAAGTGAAAGGGAAGAAGCTGCGCCGTTACAAAATACTCCACGTCCGATCAGGCTCTGAGATCTCTGTTAGTATACAGCCAGCGAGCTATAGGCTTTCATCAGGACGCTGCACTCATCACACGCTGCTGCTGCTGTCATCTGGCAAAGCTCCACGCTGCTTTCATCTAGCCCTGCCCAAAACACACACACACACACACACACACACACGCACGCACGCACACACACACGCACACACACACACACTAACTTTCCTTCCTTGTTTATTTAGCTGTTGTTTGATTGTTAACTAGGAAATCAAATGAAATGGAGCAAAGAGAGAAACCACACCGCTGAACGTACAGTGTGTGTGTGATCATGTGATCTACTTCCTTCCTGCCTCCGCTGACACACAATATGACTTGTACATGAGATGAGTCACCTGACAAAACCAAACGACGGGTAATGTCTCCCGCTTCTCCGGCTCGCATTACATTGACCATAATAAAGGGCGTCAGCTCTAAGCTGTTTTACATTACATTTACCATATAAGGGCGTCCGCTCTAAGCTGTTTTACATTGCATTTACCCAGAGCAATCTCACGATTTCAGACGGCAGCCCGTCTTTATTGTCACACGAACACACTACAACACATGCATGCGGCCACAACACACACTCATGCTGACGGTGGCCGGTGAAATATGTCCTCTGCATTTGACCCATCCAGGCTTGTCCTTTCCTCCAGGGGGATGGTCCTTCATTGGACCATCATTGGACCAACTTCAGATGTTGTCGTTACTGGTCGGATGACGATCTTCTGCATGTTTTTAGTGGGGGGGTTATGTACGGAGGAACCCCCTGAGGGGTACGGGGAGAACACGCAAACTCCACACAGAAAGGCCCTTTCGACGAGATAGCCCACCTGGGCAGTAGGCACTGAAGATATGGGGGGGTCACAACTCCAGCGCCCACAGCGTCCCAGGTGAGAATCGAACCCAGGACCTTCGAGCTGTGAGGCGACAGCACTTACCACTGCACCACCGTACCCCTAGTAAGACACCTAGTAAGAGAGTGGCGTCAGCGGAGGTCCAAAATGCGTGATTCATTAGCCAATGAACAGCCAGGAAGGGGTCTCGCGCTACTTTTGAATGCTAAAATAAAGCTGATGATAATGTACAATTTGATTCTTTAAAAAAAATCCCTTTCAGAGTACAACACAAACTGTCCATTTTGCTGCAACTCGACAGTGCTGCTTAATCCAGGACCTTACTTCCTGGAACTCTTGAGAGTAAAAAACTGGTCCATTGGAGTGAATGGAGATGTCGCGACACTTCTATATACACGGCTCTGCATTTACCATATAAGGGCGTCCGCTCTAAGCTGTTTTAAAGCATTGTGGGAGAATGGGCCTTGATCAGTATACTGTAGGCACAGTGCAGCCGGTGGATTCAATCACTTTTGATCAGCGCCTCCTTTGAATCATAACGCATCCCTGTTGGACTCACTTCAATATGGTTTATTACTTTAGTCACATTTCATAAATTCTATTTATTTCTTGTACCGAGTAGATCCACAGCCACTGAAGTACAAGGATGTCTCTTTTTTACCACGGCGCCTGCTAAACAGAGGCGTGCTCATCAGGAGGCATTTTAGAGTGAGTCAGTCATTCACTCTGTCAGTCATCAGTCCGGGACCACTTACTGAGGTGTCCGCGTTGGCGCAAATTCCCGTGAGTTGGTGCATTGCAGAGACATCAAATTTGGCCCACTGACTGATATTGGTAACATTATTAGCTCCAGAAATATTTCCCCCAATCGGCCTGATGGTGCGCTATAACACGTTCACTGCCAATGACGTATTAATCCGTCAAAAAAAATCCAACGGTTCACTGCCAATGACGTATTTAATACGTCAAAAAAAAAATTTTTTTTTTTTTGACGGTGGGACGTTGATCTAACCCTTTTACGTCTCCTATACCAATATTGGAGGTATTGAATGTGTATAATCTATTTTACCGACCCACTGAGTGGCGACATGTCTCTCCAGAGTAGGAAGAGGCGAGCCAAAACTGGAGGGAAAAGCGCGAGGAAGCCGTTCTCATAATGTAAAATGGATGGCGAAAACGCTTTCAGTTTCGCGCTGACGCACAGCGGTGGCAACGGTGGGGGGTTCCAAGAATAGACTGGATGCACACTTTGAAACACGCACCATAAATAAGCCCAGAATCGCAAGAGCTTCATCAGAGCTCTCAACCAAAACGCCAAGAAACGAGCGAAACCCATCCAGCGAGCCCCATCCAGACTGCCAGGCAGCAGCAACTCGTTTGTCACAGACCCGCTGCAGAGCCAAGGAGGGCGGAGGAGAACGCCCACGGAGGGAGGAGTTGGAAGCAGAGGGGGGTTTCCTGCTGTTATGGAGGAAATTACTGTTCAAAACTATTGTTTAGATGTCTGACGTCTTACTGATGCCAAAAATGAATGGTTAAAGTGACTGTTCTATCGAATTTCACAAAAAGCCGTTTATCTCAGAATAAATTTCCAGACGCTGAAACCATGCTGTATTCAACTGCTAATGCTTACATAACTACTAACTCTACAAACTAACTCTTTTAGACAGAGAAAGCACACATTCTATTAGTTCTTTTGAGATATTGTGTGTTCACAAAATCTTAGCAGAAAAGAATCCTCGGGTCTTGAAATATGAGCCAGAATCCTCAAAAAAACCCTCTGGCAGAACCTACCTACAGTAAAAAAAAACGGCTGGCAGTGAATGTGTTAAAGGTTAAAATTTCAGGCTTGAACTTTTTTTCTTCTTCTTTTCTTTAGAGACCTTGCTCTACAAATTTGCCTCAAGGACCCTCAAGGTCCGCTTGGAAAGTTTTTGAGAAGTTTTGAAAAACACATTACTAACACATCTCCTCCTACAACGTTTGACCGAGCACCGCCAATTTCTTTCTGTCTCATTAAAATGTGTTAAAAGGTTGTTGATAGCGATTGTCATTTTGAAGGTATTCATTCTGACATTTGTGAGAGGGCGTGTCCTGTCAGCTAAATTGTCATAACTTCAATGTTCAGGTAGTCTGTATGCTACTAGTACAAAAATTAAGATGTTTTGTCAACATTAGGGGAAGTGGGTGGGTCTATGGTGTAATAACCATGTAACAGCCATAACTGGAACTTTTTAGATTTTGACATTGTCAACACCAAATTTTGGTATAGGCGCCATGGGCCTGCACAGGATCTGTACTTGTTTCTCAACTATAACTACAAACTCATTTCTCTGAATGAGATAAAAATCATTGATTTCATTTGTGTGTGCAAGTGCATAGTGTATGTATGTGTGTGTGTGTGTGTGTGTGTGTGTGTGTGTGTGTGTGTGTGTGTGTGCGTGCGTGCGTGCGTGCGTGTGTGTGCGTGTGTGTGCGTGTGCAGTATTTGGGCGTACGCATATGCGCGTGTTCACCTGTGCGTGTGTGTATGCACGTGCACAGCGGAGAACAGCGAGAGCGGTTGCCGCATTGCACAGAATATCTAAACAGCTGTAGAGCTCCATCAGGGCTATCGATCATGTCCCTGTCTCTGAATCACAATCAGACGCGGGCGGAGCGGAGCGGTGCGGGCGGAGCGGAGCGGGCCTCGGCCACCGGCTTCTTAGACCACTGCTACCCACATGTCATATAAAGCAGGCCTCAGCAAACAAACCTGGCCTGCATAGTGGACAGATTCATCCACATGGGAGCGTTGTGCTGCTTGTTACACGCACAAGTACTCAATTCCAATTCTGTGTCAGTGTTTTACTGCTGATGAGAAAATACAAGAACATGTTTTGCCTAAAAGTCATGTGCAGCAGTTACTATATTATGTAGTACTTCTTCCTCGTTACAGTAATCAAGGAAGAAAACCCAACTCCGATGGACCCTTTTCACGGGGGCCATTTTGTGTCAAATTGGCAGGGTAAACACAGGTGCAAGCAAACACACTAATGAGGGTTTCCAACTTCCAATCATGGAAGTTGGAAACCCTCATTAGTGTGTTGCTTGCACCTGTGTTTACCCTGCCTTTTTGACACAAAATGGCCCCCGTGAAAAGGGCCTATTGTCCAACATGTTCCTCTGCAGATTGACCTTTCTATGACCCCTGGACTGATGAAGCCCATTCAAAACCATGTGGATGATCTCACAAACGTGGACATTTTGGGAGTTACAGAGGTTTTCACGTCCCGACGACGACGACACAATGACAGATCAATTATGTGCCAAGTCTGTTTGAGTAATAAAACATACATCAGACTGTTTATCATCTCAATATCATATGTAATCACCTGGAAAGAATTACATCTGATTTAATTAAAAATGTCAATAGCAAGTACAGTGAAGTATGCGTTTGAAGTGTCCCCGCCATCTGTTATCATCTCCCCACACTGTGCATCATCTCCATATCACATGTAAGCACAGGGAACCTACATGTGATTACATTCACATCTAAAGGGGAAGCGTGTATGGAAGCCGTCGACGCTGTCATTAGCTGCCATCTGTTAGCATCTCCCCCAGTGTGCCCCTCCTCTCCGTGTCCTTGCGTTATCTACGTTAAGTCAACGTGAACTTCCTGTCCGTGCGGCGACTTCCCTTTTGGTTGATTTCCCTGTGGTCAGTTGTACTGAACAGATGACTGGTCACCTGACGTCCGGGTATTTACTTCCTGGTACGGTACAGCGTTTAACAGATGACTGGGCACCTGACGTCCGGGTATTTACTTCCTGGTACGGTACAGCGTTTAACAGATGACTGGTCACCTGACGTCCGGGTATTTACTTCCTGGTACGGTACAGCGGGGTGACAACTCAATATCCTTTTGTAACTGCCATTGGACACACCTGAGTAGGAGAGGGCAGCGATAACCAGAGACCTCTGCAAGCCTGGTACATTGACGAGAGTGTGTGCATGTGTGTGTGTGTGTGTGTGTGTGTGTGTGTGCATGTATGTGAGTGTGTATGTGTAGGCATAGTGTGTGCAACTACAAGTCTGTGTGTGTGCGTTTCAAACGCTAAATGGCGGTGGAAGACATCTCATTAGCATTATACGGATGTTGACATTGCTTTCAGGTCAAAGCTAGTGGTGCATGACTAGATTGTGCTTGTGCTTGTGTGTGTGTGTGTGTGTGTGTGTGTGTGTGTGTGTGTGTGTGTGTGTGTGTATGTGTGTGTGAGCGCTTGTGTGACAGCCATGACTACACTGTGTGAGCCTTGACACATGGTCATACCCATACACAAGCACCCCCCCGCACACACACACACGCACACACACGTACACACACACACACACACAAACACACACACACCCCTGCTGTGCTGTGTGTGCCGGGGGCCCCCGGGGGGTGCCGCTGAGCTGTCAAAGCAGGATGGATGAAGAAGCTGCCCTGCATAGCAACGGGCTCTGGGGAAATACCACCAACATGACACACACACACACACACACACACACACACACACACACACACACACACACACACAGCTAAACGCATACACACACACAAATACATAAACAGTCACTGCACAAAAACACACATTTACAGTATAAACGCATAAACGCACACACAAACAAAGTGGGCACACATACATACTCTACACACACAGAGACACACACACACACACACACACACACACACACACACACACACACACACACACACACACACACAGAGACACACACACACACACACACACACACACACACACACACACACAGACACGGAGCTGTGGGATAGGCTGCCTGTGTGAGGGACTTGCCGAGGGCCCGGGGGTCCTCTCCACACAGGCACATGTGAGTTTGATAGTGCAGGAATGTCCAGAGATGTCTGTTTAGTGGAGCAAGTCAACATGGACAATATCAGAGAGCGGGAAGATCAGAAAGAGGTGCTTCCTCAACTCCTCCTCCTCCTCCTCCTCCTCGCCTCGCTATGCAGCCACAACCACCAGGCTACAGAGCAGAAAAGCAATAACACAACGAGTCAATATTCATCAAGTGAACCAACATCAGAGAGGGAGAACATCTCAGAACCAGAGCCACAATCACAAACACTTTGTTCACCAAAGTACAATAAAGGTTGACTTGATTTATTACGGCGGTGCATCGCCTCAGATCAACAACAACGACACAAGCAGCCAAAACAACAACAACAACAGCCGGTCTGGTGGGTGTTTTCAGACACCGTGTTGAAAACACCCAGAAGACTGCAGAGGGCAGTGAACAGGGGGGGATTTGGAGAACCTGTGAGGAGAACGGGCCACAGCAGCAGAACAGGACCGGAGAAGAAGGAGACCTTGCAAACAGAACCGTTGGTACTTGCGGAGACAGATTTGATAGATCATGGCAGTAAATGTGCTCAGCATGAACAGTCCATTAAGAATAATAAGGCCTGAGCGGCTGGGAGATGGACCCTTAAAGGGGAAGGTCAGCCACCTATTACTGCTTTAAAGGTTTCCTATTACGCCTCAACTTCAATATAACCACCCACCTCCCCTTTAATGGCTGCTGGCTATGCAGTGGCTGAGCCAATATACGGAGATTCTAAATCCAGTCTCTCTCTCTCTCTCTCTGTGTGTGACTGGATAGTCTCTCTCTCTCTCTGTGTGACTGGATAGTCTCTCTCTCTCTCTGTGTGACTGGATAGTCTCTCTCTCTCTCTGTGTGACTGGATAGTCTCTCTCTCTCTCT
>NW_028150574.1:0-21777 GCF_964638095.1 Poromitra crassiceps | reverse complement strand
TGTCTGATTTTGGATTTTTTTTTTTTTTCCAAAATCAGACTTGACACCAGAGAGGCTGAATACCGCACTGAGTCAATGCGGTCTTAGCCTCTCTGGTCTCAACACTCTGTCTGATTTTGGATTTTTTTTTTTTTTTTCAAAATCAGACTTGACACCAGAGAGGCTGAATACCGCACTGAGTCAATGCGGTCTTAGCCTCTCTGGTGTCAACACTCTGTCTGATTTTGGATTTTTTTTTTTTTTTTTTCAAAATCAGACTTGACACCAGAGAGGCTGAATACCGCACTGAGTCAATGCGGTCTCAGCCTCTCTGGTCTCAACACTGTGTCTGATTTTGGATTTTTTTTTCTTTTTTTTCCAAAATCAGACTTGACACCAGAGAGGCTGAATACCGCACTGAGTCAATGCGGTCTTAGCCTCTCTGGTCTCAACACTCTGTCTGATTTTGGATTTTTTTTATTTTTTTTCCAAAATCAGACTTGACACCAGAGAGGCTGAATACCGCACTGAGTCAATGCGGTCTTAGCCTCTCTGGTCTCAACACTCTGTCTGATTTTGGATTTTTTTTTTTTTTTTCCAAAATCAGACTTGACACCAGAGAGGCTGAATACCGCACTGAGTCAATGCAGTCTTAGCCTCTCTGGTCTCAACACTCTGTCTGATTTTGATTTTTTTTTTTTTTTTTTTTTAAATCAGACTTGACACCAGAGAGGCTGAATACCGCACTGAGTCAATGCGGTCTTAGCCTCTCTGGTGTCAACACTCTGTCTGATTTTGGATTTTTTTTTTCTTCCCAAAATCAGACTTGACACCAGAGAGGCTGAATACCGCACTGAGTCAATGCGGTCTTAGCCTCTCTGGTCTCAACACTCTGTCTGATTTTGGATTTTTTTTTTTTTTTTTTCCAAAATCAGACGACACCAGAGAGGCTGAATACCGCACTGAGTCAATGCGGTCTTAGCCTCTCTGGTGTCAACACTCTGTCTGATTTTGGATTATTTTATTTTTTTTCCAAAATCAGACTTGACACCAGAGAGGCTGAATACCGCACTGAGTCAATGCGGTCTTAGCCTCTCTGGTCTCAACACTTTGTCTGATTTTTTTTTTTTTTTTTTTTTTTCCAAAATCAGACTTGACACCAGAGAGGCTGAATACCGCACTGAGTCAATGCAGTCTTAGCCTCTCTGGTCTCAACACTCTGTCTGATTTTGGATTTTTTTTTTTTTTTTTCCAAAATCAGACTTGACACCAGAGAGGCTGAATACCGCACTGAGTCAATGCGGTCTTAACCTCTCTGGTGTCAACACTCTGTCTGATTTTGGATTTTTTTTTTTTTTTTCCAAAATCAGACTTGACACCAGAGAGGCTGAATACCGCACTGAGTCAATGCGGTCTTAGCCTCTCTGGTCTCAACACTCTGTCTGATTTTGGATTTTTTTTTCTTTTTCCAAAATCAGACTTGACGCCAGAGAGGCTGAATACCGCACTGAGTCAATGCGGTCTTAGCCTCTCTGGTGTCAACACTCTGTCTGATTTTGGATTTTTTTTTTTTTTCCAAAATCAGACTTGACACCAGAGAGGCTGAATACCGCACTGAGTCAATGCGGTCTTAGCCTCTCTGGTCTCAACACTCTGTCTGATTTTGGATTTTTTTTTTTTTTTTTTCCAAAATCAGACTTGACACCAGAGAGGCTGAATACCGCACTGAGTCAATGCGGTCTTAGCCTCTCTGGTGTCAACACTCTGTCTGATTTTGGATTTTTTTTTTTTTTTTTTCCAAAATCAGACTTGACACCAGAGAGGCTGAATACCGCACTGAGTCAATGCGGTCTTAGCCTCTCTGGTCTCAACACTCTGTCTGATTTTGGATTTTTTTTTTTTTTTTTCCAAAATCAGACTTGACACCAGAGAGGCTGAATACCGCACTGAGTCAATGCGGTCTTAGCCTCTCTGGTGTCAACACTCTGTCTGATTTTGGATTTTTTTTTTTTTTTTCCAAAATCAGACTTGACACCAGAGAGGCTGAATACCGCACTGAGTCAATGCGGTCTTAGCCTCTCTGGTCTCAACACTCTGTCTGATTTTGGATTTTTTTTTTTTTTTTTCCAAAATCAGACTTGACACCAGAGAGGCTGAATACCGCACTGAGTCAATGCGGTCTTAGCCTCTCTGGTGTCAACACTCTGTCTGATTTTGGATTTCTTTTTTTTTTTCCAAAATCAGACTTGACACCAGAGAGGCTGAATACCGCACTGAGTCAATGCGGTCTTAGCCTCTCTGGTGTCAACACTCTGTCTGATTTTGGATTATTTTATTTTTTTCCCAAAATCAGACTTGACACCAGAGAGGCTGAATACCGCACTGAGTCAATGCGGTCTTAGCCTCTCTGGTGTCAACACTCTGTCTGATTTTGGATTTTTTTTTTTTTTTCCAAAATCAGACTTGACACCAGAGAGGCTGAATACCGCACTGAGTCAATGCGGTCTTAGCCTCTCTGGTCTCAACACTCTGTCTGATTTTGGATTTTTTTTTTTTTTTTTTCCAAAATCAGACTTGACACCAGAGAGGCTGAATACCGCACTGAGTCAATGCGGTCTTAGCCTCTCTGGTGTCAACACTCTGTCTGATTTTTGATTTTTGATTTTTTTTTCCAAGATCAGACTTGACACCAGAGAGGCTGAATACCGCACTGAGTCAATGCGGTCTTAGCCTCTCTGGTGTCAACACTCTGTCTGATTTTGGATTTTTTTTTTTTTTTTTCCAAAATCAGACTTGACACCAGAGAGGCTGAATACCGCACTGAGTCAATGCGGTCTTAGCCTCTCTGGTCTCAACACTCTGTCTGATTTTGGATTTTTTTTTTTTTTTTTTTTCCAAAATCAGACTTGACACCAGAGAGGCTGAATACCGCACTGAGTCAATGCGGTCTTAGCCTCTCTGGTGTCAACACTCTGTCTGATTTTGGATTTCTTTTTTTTTTTCCAAAATCAGACTTGACACCAGAGAGGCTGAATACCGCACTGAGTCAATGCGGTCTTAGCCTCTCTGGTGTCAACACTCTGTCTGATTTTGGATTATTTTATTTTTTTCCCAAAATCAGACTTGACACCAGAGAGGCTGAATACCGCACTGAGTCAATGCGGTCTTAGCCTCTCTGGTCTCAACACTCTGTCTGATTTTGGATTTTTTTTTTTTTTTTTCCAAAATCAGACTTGACACCAGAGAGGCTGAATACCGCACTGAGTCAATGCGGTCTTAGCCTCTCTGGTGTCAACACTCTGTCTGATTTTGGATTTTTTTTTTTTTTTTCCAAAATCAGACTTGACACCAGAGAGGCTGAATACCGCACTGAGTCAATGCGGTCTTAGCCTCTCTGGTCTCAACACTCTGTCTGATTTTGGATTTTTTTTTTTTTTTTCCAAAATCAGACTTGACACCAGAGAGGCTGAATACCGCACTGAGTCAATGCGGTCTTAGCCTCTCTGGTGTCAACACTCTGTCTGATTTTGGATTTTTTTTTTTTTTTCCAAAATCAGACTTGACACCAGAGAGGCTGAATACCGCACTGAGTCAATGCGGTCTTAGCCTCTCTGGTCTCAACACTTTGTCTGATTTTGGATTTTTTTTTTTTTTTTCCAAAATCAGACTTGACACCAGAGAGGCTGAATACCGCACTGAGTCAATGCGGTCTTAGCCTCTCTGGTGTCAACACTCTGTCTGATTTTGGATTTTTTTTTTTTTTCCAAAATCAGACTTGACACCAGAGAGGCTGAATACCGCACTGAGTCAATGCGGTCTTAGCCTCTCTGGTCTCAACACTCTGTCTGATTTTGGATTTTTTTTTTTTTTTTCAAAATCAGACTTGACACCAGAGAGGCTGAATACCGCACTGAGTCAATGCGGTCTTAGCCTCTCTGGTGTCAACACTCTGTCTGATTTTGGATTTTTTTTTTTTTTTTTTCAAAATCAGACTTGACACCAGAGAGGCTGAATACCGCACTGAGTCAATGCGGTCTCAGCCTCTCTGGTCTCAACACTGTGTCTGATTTTGGATTTTTTTTTCTTTTTTTTCCAAAATCAGACTTGACACCAGAGAGGCTGAATACCGCACTGAGTCAATGCGGTCTTAGCCTCTCTGGTCTCAACACTCTGTCTGATTTTGGATTTTTTTTATTTTTTTTCCAAAATCAGACTTGACACCAGAGAGGCTGAATACCGCACTGAGTCAATGCGGTCTTAGCCTCTCTGGTCTCAACACTCTGTCTGATTTTGGATTTTTTTTTTTTTTTTCCAAAATCAGACTTGACACCAGAGAGGCTGAATACCGCACTGAGTCAATGCAGTCTTAGCCTCTCTGGTCTCAACACTCTGTCTGATTTTGATTTTTTTTTTTTTTTTTTTTTAAATCAGACTTGACACCAGAGAGGCTGAATACCGCACTGAGTCAATGCGGTCTTAGCCTCTCTGGTGTCAACACTCTGTCTGATTTTGGATTTTTTTTTTCTTCCCAAAATCAGACTTGACACCAGAGAGGCTGAATACCGCACTGAGTCAATGCGGTCTTAGCCTCTCTGGTCTCAACACTCTGTCTGATTTTGGATTTTTTTTTTTTTTTTTTCCAAAATCAGACGACACCAGAGAGGCTGAATACCGCACTGAGTCAATGCGGTCTTAGCCTCTCTGGTGTCAACACTCTGTCTGATTTTGGATTATTTTATTTTTTTTCCAAAATCAGACTTGACACCAGAGAGGCTGAATACCGCACTGAGTCAATGCGGTCTTAGCCTCTCTGGTCTCAACACTTTGTCTGATTTTTTTTTTTTTTTTTTTTTTTCCAAAATCAGACTTGACACCAGAGAGGCTGAATACCGCACTGAGTCAATGCAGTCTTAGCCTCTCTGGTCTCAACACTCTGTCTGATTTTGGATTTTTTTTTTTTTTTTTCCAAAATCAGACTTGACACCAGAGAGGCTGAATACCGCACTGAGTCAATGCGGTCTTAACCTCTCTGGTGTCAACACTCTGTCTGATTTTGGATTTTTTTTTTTTTTTTCCAAAATCAGACTTGACACCAGAGAGGCTGAATACCGCACTGAGTCAATGCGGTCTTAGCCTCTCTGGTCTCAACACTCTGTCTGATTTTGGATTTTTTTTTCTTTTTCCAAAATCAGACTTGACGCCAGAGAGGCTGAATACCGCACTGAGTCAATGCGGTCTTAGCCTCTCTGGTGTCAACACTCTGTCTGATTTTGGATTTTTTTTTTTTTTCCAAAATCAGACTTGACACCAGAGAGGCTGAATACCGCACTGAGTCAATGCGGTCTTAGCCTCTCTGGTCTCAACACTCTGTCTGATTTTGGATTTTTTTTTTTTTTTTTTCCAAAATCAGACTTGACACCAGAGAGGCTGAATACCGCACTGAGTCAATGCGGTCTTAGCCTCTCTGGTGTCAACACTCTGTCTGATTTTGGATTTTTTTTTTTTTTTTTCCAAAATCAGACTTGACACCAGAGAGGCTGAATACCGCACTGAGTCAATGCGGTCTTAGCCTCTCTGGTCTCAACACTCTGTCTGATTTTGGATTTTTTTTTTTTTTTTTCCAAAATCAGACTTGACACCAGAGAGGCTGAATACCGCACTGAGTCAATGCGGTCTTAGCCTCTCTGGTGTCAACACTCTGTCTGATTTTGGATTTTTTTTTTTTTTTTCCAAAATCAGACTTGACACCAGAGAGGCTGAATACCGCACTGAGTCAATGCGGTCTTAGCCTCTCTGGTCTCAACACTCTGTCTGATTTTGGATTTTTTTTTTTTTTTTTCCAAAATCAGACTTGACACCAGAGAGGCTGAATACCGCACTGAGTCAATGCGGTCTTAGCCTCTCTGGTGTCAACACTCTGTCTGATTTTGGATTTCTTTTTTTTTTTCCAAAATCAGACTTGACACCAGAGAGGCTGAATACCGCACTGAGTCAATGCGGTCTTAGCCTCTCTGGTGTCAACACTCTGTCTGATTTTGGATTATTTTATTTTTTTCCCAAAATCAGACTTGACACCAGAGAGGCTGAATACCGCACTGAGTCAATGCGGTCTTAGCCTCTCTGGTGTCAACACTCTGTCTGATTTTGGATTTTTTTTTTTTTTTCCAAAATCAGACTTGACACCAGAGAGGCTGAATACCGCACTGAGTCAATGCGGTCTTAGCCTCTCTGGTCTCAACACTCTGTCTGATTTTGGATTTTTTTTTTTTTTTTTTCCAAAATCAGACTTGACACCAGAGAGGCTGAATACCGCACTGAGTCAATGCGGTCTTAGCCTCTCTGGTGTCAACACTCTGTCTGATTTTTGATTTTTGATTTTTTTTTCCAAGATCAGACTTGACACCAGAGAGGCTGAATACCGCACTGAGTCAATGCGGTCTTAGCCTCTCTGGTGTCAACACTCTGTCTGATTTTGGATTTTTTTTTTTTTTTTTCCAAAATCAGACTTGACACCAGAGAGGCTGAATACCGCACTGAGTCAATGCGGTCTTAGCCTCTCTGGTCTCAACACTCTGTCTGATTTTGGATTTTTTTTTTTTTTTTTTTCCAAAATCAGACTTGACACCAGAGAGGCTGAATACCGCACTGAGTCAATGCGGTCTTAGCCTCTCTGGTGTCAACACTCTGTCTGATTTTGGATTTTTTTTTTTTTTTTCCAAAATCAGACTTGACACCAGAGAGGCTGAATACCGCACTGAGTCAATGCGGTCTTAGCCTCTCTGGTCTCAACACTCTGTCTGATTTTGGATTTTTTTTTTTTTTTTTCCAAAATCAGACTTGACACCAGAGAGGCTGAATACTGCACTGAGTCAATGCGGTCTTAGCCTCTCTGGTGTCAACACTCTGTCTGATTTTGGATTTCTTTTTTTTTTTCCAAAATCAGACTTGAAACCAGAGAGGCTGAATACCGCACTGAGTCAATGCGGTCTTAGCCTCTCTGGTGTCAACACTCTGTCTGATTTTGGATTATTTAATTTTTTTCCCAAAATCAGACTTGACACCAGAGAGGCTGAATACCGCACTGAGTCAATGCGGTCTTAGCCTCTCTGGTGTCAACACTCTGTCTGATTTTGGATTTTTTTTTTTTTTCCCAAAATCAGACTTGACACCAGAGAGGCTGAATACCGCACTGAGTCAATGCGGTCTTAGCCTCTCTGGTCTCAACACTCTGTCTGATTTTGGATTTTTTTTTTTTTTTTTTCCAAAATCAGACTTGACACCAGAGAGGCTGAATACCGCACTGAGTCAATGCGGTCTTAGCCTCTCTGGTGTCAACACTCTGTCTGATTTTGGATTTTTTTTTTTTTTTTTCCAAAATCAGACTTGACACCAGAGAGGCTGAATACCGCACTGAGTCAATGCGGTCTTAGCCTCTCTGGTGTCAACACTCTGTCTGATTTTGGATTATTTTATTTTTTTCCCAAAATCAGACTTGACACCAGAGAGGCTGAATACCGCACTGAGTCAATGCGGTCTTAGCCTCTCTGGTGTCAACACTCTGTCTGATTTTGGATTTTTTTTTTTCCCCAAAATCAGACTTGACACCAGAGAGGCTGAATACCGCACTGAGTCAATGCGGTCTTAGCCTCTCTGGTCTCAACACTCTGTCTGATTTTGGATTTTTTTTTTTTTTTTTCCAAAATCAGACTTGACACCAGAGAGGCTGAATACCGCACTGAGTCAATGCGGTCTTAGCCTCTCTGGTGTCAACACTCTGTCTGATTTTGGATTTTTTTTATTTTTTTCCAAAATCAGACTTGACACCAGAGAGGCTGAATACCGCACTGAGTCAATGCGGTCTTAGCCTCTCTGGTCTCAACACTTTGTCTGATTTTGGATTTTTTTTTTTTTTTTCCAAAATCAGACTTGACACCAGAGAGGCTGAATACCGCACTGAGTCAATGCGGTCTTAGCCTCTCTGGTGTCAACACTCTGTCTGATTTTGGATTTTTTTTTTTTTTCCAAAATCAGACTTGACACCAGAGAGGCTGAATACCGCACTGAGTCAATGCGGTCTTAGCCTCTCTGGTGTCAACACTCTGTCTGATTTTGGATTTTTTTTTTTTTTTTCCAAAATCAGACTTGACACCAGAGAGGCTGAATACCGCACTGAGTCAATGCGGTCTTAGCCTCTCTGGTCTCAACACTCTGTCTGATTTTGGATTTTTTTTTTTTTTTTTCCAAAATCAGACTTGACACCAGAGAGGCTGAATACCGCACTGAGTCAATGCGGTCTTAGCCTCTCTGGTGTCAACACTCTGTCTGATTTTGGATTTCTTTTTTTTTTTCCAAAATCAGACTTGACACCAGAGAGGCTGAATACCGCACTGAGTCAATGCGGTCTTAGCCTCTCTGGTGTCAACACTCTGTCTGATTTTGGATTATTTTATTTTTTTCCCAAAATCAGACTTGACACCAGAGAGGCTGAATACCGCACTGAGTCAATGCGGTCTTAGCCTCTCTGGTGTCAACACTCTGTCTGATTTTGGATTTTTTTTTTTTTTCCCAAAATCAGACTTGACACCAGAGAGGCTGAATACCGCACTGAGTCAATGCGGTCTTAGCCTCTCTGGTGTCAACACTCTGTCTGATTTTGGATTTTTTTTTTTTTTTTCCAAAATCAGACTTGACACCAGAGAGGCTGAATACCGCACTGAGTCAATGCGGTCTTAGCCTCTCTGGTGTCAACACTCTGTCTGATTTTGGATTATTTTATTTTTTTCCCAAAATCAGACTTGACACCAGAGAGGCTGAATACCGCACTGAGTCAATGCGGTCTTAGCCTCTCTGGTGTCAACACTCTGTCTGATTTTGGATTTTTTTTTTTTTCCCAAAATCAGACTTGACACCAGAGAGGCTGAATACCGCACTGAGTCAATGCAGTCTTAGCCTCTCTGGTCTCAACACTCTGTCTGATTTTGGATTTTTTTTTTTTTTTTTCCAAAATCAGACTTGACACCAGAGAGGCTGAATACCGCACTGAGTCAATGCGGTCTTAGCCTCTCTGGTGTCAACACTCTGTCTGATTTTTGATTTTTTTTTTTTTTTTCCAAAATCAGACTTGACACCAGAGAGGCTGAATACCGCACTGAGTCAATGCAGTCTTAGCCTCTCTGGTCTCAACACTCTGTCTGATTTTGGATTTTTTTTTTTTTTTTCCAAAATCAGACTTGACACCAGAGAGGCTGAATACCGCACTGAGTCAATGCGGTCTTAGCCTCTCTGGTGTCAACACTCTGTCTGATTTTGGATTTTTTTTTTTTTTTCCAAAATCAGACTTGACACCAGAGAGGCTGAATACCGCACTGAGTCAATGCGGTCTTAGCCTCTCTGGTCTCAACACTTTGTCTGATTTTGGATTTTTTTTTTTTTTTTCCAAAATCAGACTTGACACCAGAGAGGCTGAATACCGCACTGAGTCAATGCGGTCTTAGCCTCTCTGGTGTCAACACTCTGTCTGATTTTGGATTTTTTTTTTTTTTTCCAAAATCAGACTTGACACCAGAGAGGCTGAATACCGCACTGAGTCAATGCGGTCTTAGCCTCTCTGGTCTCAACACTCTGTCTGATTTTGGATTTTTTTTTTTTTTTTCAAAATCAGACTTGACACCAGAGAGGCTGAATACCGCACTGAGTCAATGCGGTCTTAGCCTCTCTGGTGTCAACACTCTGTCTGATTTTGGATTTTTTTTTTTTTTTTTTCAAAATCAGACTTGACACCAGAGAGGCTGAATACCGCACTGAGTAAATGCGGTCTCAGCCTCTCTGGTCTCAACACTGTGTCTGATTTTGGATTTTTTTTTCTTTTTTTTCCAAAATCAGACTTGACACCAGAGAGGCTGAATACCGCACTGAGTCAATGCGGTCTTAGCCTCTCTGGTCTCAACACTCTGTCTGATTTTGGATTTTTTTTTTTTTTTTCCAAAATCAGACTTGACACCAGAGAGGCTGAATACCGCACTGAGTCAATGCGGTCTTAGCCTCTCTGGTGTCAACACTCGGTCTGATTTTGGATTTTTTTTTTTTTTCCAAAATCAGACTTGACACCAGAGAGGCTGAATGCCGCACTGAGTCAATGCGGTCTTAGCCTCTCTGGTCTCAACACTCTGTCTGATTTTGGATTTTTTTTTTTTTTTTCCAAAATCAGACTTGACACCAGAGAGGCTGAATACCGCACTGAGTCAATGCGGTCTTAGCCTCTCTGGTGTCAACACTCTGTCTGATTTTGGATTTCTTTTTTTTTTTCCAAAATCAGACTTGACACCAGAGAGGCTGAATACCGCACTGAGTCAATGCGGTCTTAGCCTCTCTGGTGTCAACACTCTGTCTGATTTTGGATTATTTTATTTTTTTCCCAAAATCAGACTTGACACCAGAGAGGCTGAATACCGCACTGAGTCAATGCGGTCTTAGCCTCTCTGGTCTCAACACTCTGTCTGATTTTGGATTTTTTTTTTTTTTTTTCCAAAATCAGACTTGACACCAGAGAGGCTGAATACCGCACTGAGTCAATGCGGTCTTAGCCTCTCTGGTGTCAACACTCTGTCTGATTTTGGATTTTTTTTTTTTTTTTCCAAAATCAGACTTGACACCAGAGAGGCTGAATACCGCACTGAGTCAATGCGGTCTTAGCCTCTCTGGTCTCAACACTCTGTCTGATTTTGGATTTTTTTTTTTTTTTTCCAAAATCAGACTTGACACCAGAGAGGCTGAATACCGCACTGAGTCAATGCGGTCTTAGCCTCTCTGGTGTCAACACTCTGTCTGATTTTGGATTTTTTTTTTTTTTTCCAAAATCAGACTTGACACCAGAGAGGCTGAATACCGCACTGAGTCAATGCGGTCTTAGCCTCTCTGGTCTCAACACTTTGTCTGATTTTGGATTTTTTTTTTTTTTTTCCAAAATCAGACTTGACACCAGAGAGGCTGAATACCGCACTGAGTCAATGCGGTCTTAGCCTCTCTGGTGTCAACACTCTGTCTGATTTTGGATTTTTTTTTTTTTTTCCAAAATCAGACTTGACACCAGAGAGGCTGAATACCGCACTGAGTCATGCGGTCTTAGCCTCTCTGGTCTCAACACTCTGTCTGATTTTGGATTTTTTTTTTTTTTTTCAAAATCAGACTTGACACCAGAGAGGCTGAATACCGCACTGAGTCAATGCGGTCTTAGCCTCTCTGGTGTCAACACTCTGTCTGATTTTGGATTTTTTTTTTTTTTTTTCAAAATCAGACTTGACACGAGAGAGGCTGAATACCGCACTGAGTCAATGCGGTCTCAGCCTCTCTGGTCTCAACACTGTGTCTGATTTTGGATTTTTTTTTCTTTTTTTTCCAAAATCAGACTTGACACCAGAGAGGCTGAATACCGCACTGAGTCAATGCGGTCTTAGCCTCTCTGGTCTCAACACTCTGTCTGATTTTGGATTTTTTTTTTTTTTTTCCAAAATCAGACTTGACACCAGAGAGGCTGAATACCGCACTGAGTCAATGCGGTCTTAGCCTCTCTGGTGTCAACACTCGGTCTGATTTTGGATTTTTTTTTTTTTTCCAAAATCAGACTTGACACCAGAGAGGCTGAATGCCGCACTGAGTCAATGCGGTCTTAGCCTCTCTGGTCTCAACACTCTGTCTGATTTTGGATTTTTTTTTTTTTTTTCCAAAATCAGACTTGACACCAGAGAGGCTGAATACCGCACTGAGTCAATGCGGTCTTAGCCTCTCTGGTGTCAACACTCTGTCTGATTTTGGATTTCTTTTTTTTTTTCCAAAATCAGACTTGACACCAGAGAGGCTGAATACCGCACTGAGTCAATGCGGTCTTAGCCTCTCTGGTCTCAACACTCTGTCTGATTTTGGATTTTTTTTTTTTTTTTTTCCAAAATCAGACTTGACACCAGAGAGGCTGAATACCGCACTGAGTCAATGCGGTCTTAGCCTCTCTGGTGTCAACACTCTGTCTGATTTTGGATTTTTTTTTTTTTTTTTCCAAAATCAGACTTGACACCAGAGAGGCTGAATACCGCACTGAGTCAATGCGGTCTTAGCCTCTCTGGTGTCAACACTCTGTCTGATTTTGGATTATTTTATTTTTTTCCCAAAATCAGACTTGACACCAGAGAGGCTGAATACCGCACTGAGTCAATGCGGTCTTAGCCTCTCTGGTGTCAACACTCTGTCTGATTTTGGATTTTTTTTTTTCCCCAAAATCAGACTTGACACCAGAGAGGCTGAATACCGCACTGAGTCAATGCGGTCTTAGCCTCTCTGGTCTCAACACTCTGTCTGATTTTGGATTTTTTTTTTTTTTTTTCCAAAATCAGACTTGACACCAGAGAGGCTGAATACCGCACTGAGTCAATGCGGTCTTAGCCTCTCTGGTGTCAACACTCTGTCTGATTTTGGATTTTTTTTTTTTTCCCAAAATCAGACTTGACACCAGAGAGGCTGAATACCGCACTGAGTCAATGCAGTCTTAGCCTCTCTGGTCTCAACACTCTGTCTGATTTTGGATTTTTTTTTTTTTTTTTCCAAAATCAGACTTGACACCAGAGAGGCTGAATACCGCACTGAGTCAATGCGGTCTTAGCCTCTCTGGTGTCAACACTCTGTCTGATTTTTGATTTTTTTTTTTTTTTTCCAAAATCAGACTTGACACCAGAGAGGCTGAATACCGCACTGAGTCAATGCAGTCTTAGCCTCTCTGGTCTCAACACTCTGTCTGATTTTGGATTTTTTTTTTTTTTTTCCAAAATCAGACTTGACACCAGAGAGGCTGAATACCGCACTGAGTCAATGCGGTCTTAGCCTCTCTGGTGTCAACACTCTGTCTGATTTTGGATTTTTTTTTTTTTTTCCAAAATCAGACTTGACACCAGAGAGGCTGAATACCGCACTGAGTCAATGCGGTCTTAGCCTCTCTGGTCTCAACACTTTGTCTGATTTTGGATTTTTTTTTTTTTTTTCCAAAATCAGACTTGACACCAGAGAGGCTGAATACCGCACTGAGTCAATGCGGTCTTAGCCTCTCTGGTGTCAACACTCTGTCTGATTTTGGATTTTTTTTTTTTTTCCAAAATCAGACTTGACACCAGAGAGGCTGAATACCGCACTGAGTCAATGCGGTCTTAGCCTCTCTGGTCTCAACACTCTGTCTGATTTTGGATTTTTTTTTTTTTTTTCAAAATCAGACTTGACACCAGAGAGGCTGAATACCGCACTGAGTCAATGCGGTCTTAGCCTCTCTGGTGTCAACACTCTGTCTGATTTTGGATTTTTTTTTTTTTTTTTTCAAAATCAGACTTGACACCAGAGAGGCTGAATACCGCACTGAGTAAATGCGGTCTCAGCCTCTCTGGTCTCAACACTGTGTCTGATTTTGGATTTTTTTTTCTTTTTTTTCCAAAATCAGACTTGACACCAGAGAGGCTGAATACCGCACTGAGTCAATGCGGTCTTAGCCTCTCTGGTCTCAACACTCTGTCTGATTTTGGATTTTTTTTTTTTTTTTCCAAAATCAGACTTGACACCAGAGAGGCTGAATACCGCACTGAGTCAATGCGGTCTTAGCCTCTCTGGTGTCAACACTCGGTCTGATTTTGGATTTTTTTTTTTTTTCCAAAATCAGACTTGACACCAGAGAGGCTGAATGCCGCACTGAGTCAATGCGGTCTTAGCCTCTCTGGTCTCAACACTCTGTCTGATTTTGGATTTTTTTTTTTTTTTTCCAAAATCAGACTTGACACCAGAGAGGCTGAATACCGCACTGAGTCAATGCGGTCTTAGCCTCTCTGGTGTCAACACTCTGTCTGATTTTGGATTTCTTTTTTTTTTTCCAAAATCAGACTTGACACCAGAGAGGCTGAATACCGCACTGAGTCAATGCGGTCTTAGCCTCTCTGGTGTCAACACTCTGTCTGATTTTGGATTATTTTATTTTTTTCCCAAAATCAGACTTGACACCAGAGAGGCTGAATACCGCACTGAGTCAATGCGGTCTTAGCCTCTCTGGTCTCAACACTCTGTCTGATTTTGGATTTTTTTTTTTTTTTTTCCAAAATCAGACTTGACACCAGAGAGGCTGAATACCGCACTGAGTCAATGCGGTCTTAGCCTCTCTGGTGTCAACACTCTGTCTGATTTTGGATTTTTTTTTTTTTTTTCCAAAATCAGACTTGACACCAGAGAGGCTGAATACCGCACTGAGTCAATGCGGTCTTAGCCTCTCTGGTCTCAACACTCTGTCTGATTTTGGATTTTTTTTTTTTTTTTTCCAAAATCAGACTTGACACCAGAGAGGCTGAATACCGCACTGAGTCAATGCGGTCTTAGCCTCTCTGGTGTCAACACTCTGTCTGATTTTGGATTTTTTTTTTTTTTTCCAAAATCAGACTTGACACCAGAGAGGCTGAATACCGCACTGAGTCAATGCGGTCTTAGCCTCTCTGGTCTCAACACTTTGTCTGATTTTGGATTTTTTTTTTTTTTTTCCAAAATCAGACTTGACACCAGAGAGGCTGAATACCGCACTGAGTCAATGCGGTCTTAGCCTCTCTGGTGTCAACACTCTGTCTGATTTTGGATTTTTTTTTTTTTTCCAAAATCAGACTTGACACCAGAGAGGCTGAATACCGCACTGAGTCATGCGGTCTTAGCCTCTCTGGTCTCAACACTCTGTCTGATTTTGGATTTTTTTTTTTTTTTTCAAAATCAGACTTGACACCAGAGAGGCTGAATACCGCACTGAGTCAATGCGGTCTTAGCCTCTCTGGTGTCAACACTCTGTCTGATTTTGGATTTTTTTTTTTTTTTTTCAAAATCAGACTTGACACGAGAGAGGCTGAATACCGCACTGAGTCAATGCGGTCTCAGCCTCTCTGGTCTCAACACTGTGTCTGATTTTGGATTTTTTTTTCTTTTTTTTCCAAAATCAGACTTGACACCAGAGAGGCTGAATACCGCACTGAGTCAATGCGGTCTTAGCCTCTCTGGTCTCAACACTCTGTCTGATTTTGGATTTTTTTTTTTTTTTTCCAAAATCAGACTTGACACCAGAGAGGCTGAATACCGCACTGAGTCAATGCGGTCTTAGCCTCTCTGGTGTCAACACTCGGTCTGATTTTGGATTTTTTTTTTTTTTTCCAAAATCAGACTTGACACCAGAGAGGCTGAATGCCGCACTGAGTCAATGCGGTCTTAGCCTCTCTGGTCTCAACACTCTGTCTGATTTTGGATTTTTTTTTTTTTTTTCCAAAATCAGACTTGACACCAGAGAGGCTGAATACCGCACTGAGTCAATGCGGTCTTAGCCTCTCTGGTGTCAACACTCTGTCTGATTTTGGATTTCTTTTTTTTTTTCCAAAATCAGACTTGACACCAGAGAGGCTGAATACCGCACTGAGTCAATGCGGTCTTAGCCTCTCTGGTCTCAACACTCTGTCTGATTTTGGATTTTTTTTTTTTTTTTTTCCAAAATCAGACTTGACACCAGAGAGGCTGAATACCGCACTGAGTCAATGCGGTCTTAGCCTCTCTGGTGTCAACACTCTGTCTGATTTTGGATTTTTTTTTTTTTTTTTCCAAAATCAGACTTGACACCAGAGAGGCTGAATACCGCACTGAGTCAATGCGGTCTTAGCCTCTCTGGTGTCAACACTCTGTCTGATTTTGGATTATTTTATTTTTTTCCCAAAATCAGACTTGACACCAGAGAGGCTGAATACCGCACTGAGTCAATGCGGTCTTAGCCTCTCTGGTGTCAACACTCTGTCTGATTTTGGATTTTTTTTTTTTCCCCAAAATCAGACTTGACACCAGAGAGGCTGAATACCGCACTGAGTCAATGCGGTCTTAGCCTCTCTGGT
Source organism: Poromitra crassiceps (assembly GCF_964638095.1). Classification (NCBI taxonomy): domain Eukaryota; kingdom Metazoa; phylum Chordata; class Actinopteri; order Beryciformes; family Melamphaidae; genus Poromitra; species Poromitra crassiceps. Next base: position 5,875 of record NW_028150574.1, on the reverse strand, counting down.
CTCAACACTCTGTCTGATTTTGGATTTTTTTTTTTTTTTTTCCAAAATCAGACTTGACACCAGAGAGGCTGAATACCGCACTGAGTCAATGCGGTCTTAGCCTCTCTGGTGTCAACACTCTGTCTGATTTTGGATTTTTTTTATTTTTTTCCAAAATCAGACTTGACACCAGAGAGGCTGAATACCGCACTGAGTCAATGCGGTCTTAGCCTCTCTGGTCTCAACACTTTGTCTGATTTTGGATTTTTTTTTTTTTTTTTCCAAAATCAGACTTGACACCAGAGAGGCTGAATACCGCACTGAGTCAATGCGGTCTTAGCCTCTCTGGTGTCAACACTCTGTCTGATTTTGGATTTTTTTTTTTTTTTCCAAAATCAGACTTGACACCAGAGAGGCTGAATACCGCACTGAGTCAATGCGGTCTTAGCCTCTCTGGTGTCAACACTCTGTCTGATTTTGGATTTTTTTTTTTTTTTCCAAAATCAGACTTGACACCAGAGAGGCTGAATACCGCACTGAGTCAATGCGGTCTTAGCCTCTCTGGTCTCAACACTCTGTCTGATTTTGGATTTTTTTTTTTTTTTTTCCAAAATCAGACTTGACACCAGAGAGGCTGAATACCGCACTGAGTCAATGCGGTCTTAGCCTCTCTGGTGTCAACACTCTGTCTGATTTTGGATTTCTTTTTTTTTTTTCCAAAATCAGACTTGACACCAGAGAGGCTGAATACCGCACTGAGTCAATGCGGTCTTAGCCTCTCTGGTGTCAACACTCTGTCTGATTTTGGATTATTTTATTTTTTTCCCAAAATCAGACTTGACACCAGAGAGGCTGAATACCGCACTGAGTCAATGCGGTCTTAGCCTCTCTGGTGTCAACACTCTGTCTGATTTTGGATTTTTTTTTTTTTTCCCAAAATCAGACTTGACACCAGAGAGGCTGAATACCGCACTGAGTCAATGCGGTCTTAGCCTCTCTGGTGTCAACACTCTGTCTGATTTTGGATTTTTTTTTTTTTTTTCCAAAATCAGACTTGACACCAGAGAGGCTGAATACCGCACTGAGTCAATGCGGTCTTAGCCTCTCTGGTGTCAACACTTTGTCTGATTTTGGATTTTTTTTTTTTTTTTCCAAAATCAGACTTGACACCAGAGAGGCTGAATACCGCACTGAGTCAATGCGGTCTTAGCCTCTCTGGTGTCAACACTCTGTCTGATTTTGGATTTTTTTTTTTTTTCCAAAATCAGACTTGACACCAGAGAGGCTGAATACCGCACTGAGTCAATGCGGTCTTAGCCTCTCTGGTCTCAACACTCTGTCTGATTTTGGATTTTTTTTTTTTTTTTCAAAATCAGACTTGACACCAGAGAGGCTGAATACCGCACTGAGTCAATGCGGTCTTAGCCTCTCTGGTGTCAACACTCTGTCTGATTTTGGATTTTTTTTTTTTTTTTTTCAAAATCAGACTTGACACCAGAGAGGCTGAATACCGCACTGAGTAAATGCGGTCTCAGCCTCTCTGGTCTCAACACTGTGTCTGATTTTGGATTTTTTTTTCTTTTTTTTCCAAAATCAGACTTGACACCAGAGAGGCTGAATACCGCACTGAGTCAATGCGGTCTTAGCCTCTCTGGTCTCAACACTCTGTCTGATTTTGGATTTTTTTTTTTTTTTTCCAAAATCAGACTTGACACCAGAGAGGCTGAATACCGCACTGAGTCAATGCGGTCTTAGCCTCTCTGGTGTCAACACTCGGTCTGATTTTGGATTTTTTTTTTTTTTCCAAAATCAGACTTGACACCAGAGAGGCTGAATGCCGCACTGAGTCAATGCGGTCTTAGCCTCTCTGGTCTCAACACTCTGTCTGATTTTGGATTTTTTTTTTTTTTTTCCAAAATCAGACTTGACACCAGAGAGGCTGAATACCGCACTGAGTCAATGCGGTCTTAGCCTCTCTGGTGTCAACACTCTGTCTGATTTTGGATTTCTTTTTTTTTTTTCCAAAATCAGACTTGACACCAGAGAGGCTGAATACCGCACTGAGTCAATGCGGTCTTAGCCTCTCTGGTGTCAACACTCTGTCTGATTTTGGATTATTTTATTTTTTTCCCAAAATCAGACTTGACACCAGAGAGGCTGAATACCGCACTGAGTCAATGCGGTCTTAGCCTCTCTGGTCTCAACACTCTGTCTGATTTTGGATTTTTTTTTTTTTTTTCCAAAATCAGACTTGACACCAGAGAGGCTGAATACCGCACTGAGTCAATGCGGTCTTAGCCTCTCTGGTGTCAACACTCTGTCTGATTTTGGATTTTTTTTTTTTTTTTCCAAAATCAGACTTGACACCAGAGAGGCTGAATACCGCACTGAGTCAATGCGGTCTTAGCCTCTCTGGTCTCAACACTCTGTCTGATTTTGGATTTTTTTTTTTTTTTTCCAAAATCAGACTTGACACCAGAGAGGCTGAATACCGCACTGAGTCAATGCGGTCTTAGCCTCTCTGGTGTCAACACTCTGTCTGATTTTGGATTTTTTTTTTTTTTTCCAAAATCAGACTTGACACCAGAGAGGCTGAATACCGCACTGAGTCAATGCGGTCTTAGCCTCTCTGGTCTCAACACTTTGTCTGATTTTGGATTTTTTTTTTTTTTTTTCCAAATCAGACTTGACACCAGAGAGGCTGAATACCGCACTGAGTCAATGCGGTCTTAGCCTCTCTGGTGTCAACACTCTGTCTGATTTTGGATTTTTTTTTTTTTTCCAAAATCAGACTTGACACCAGAGAGGCTGAATACCGCACTGAGTCATGCGGTCTTAGCCTCTCTGGTCTCAACACTCTGTCTGATTTTGGATTTTTTTTTTTTTTTTCAAAATCAGACTTGACACCAGAGAGGCTGAATACCGCACTGAGTCAATGCGGTCTTAGCCTCTCTGGTGTCAACACTCTGTCTGATTTTGGATTTTTTTTTTTTTTTTTCAAAATCAGACTTGACACGAGAGAGGCTGAATACCGCACTGAGTCAATGCGGTCTCAGCCTCTCTGGTCTCAACACTGTGTCTGATTTTGGATTTTTTTTTCTTTTTTTTCCAAAATCAGACTTGACACCAGAGAGGCTGAATACCGCACTGAGTCAATGCGGTCTTAGCCTCTCTGGTCTCAACACTCTGTCTGATTTTGGATTTTTTTTTTTTTTTTCCAAAATCAGACTTGACACCAGAGAGGCTGAATACCGCACTGAGTCAATGCGGTCTTAGCCTCTCTGGTGTCAACACTCGGTCTGATTTTGGATTTTTTTTTTTTTTTCCAAAATCAGACTTGACACCAGAGAGGCTGAATGCCGCACTGAGTCAATGCGGTCTTAGCCTCTCTGGTCTCAACACTCTGTCTGATTTTGGATTTTTTTTTTTTTTTTCCAAAATCAGACTTGACACCAGAGAGGCTGAATACCGCACTGAGTCAATGCGGTCTTAGCCTCTCTGGTGTCAACACTCTGTCTGATTTTGGATTTCTTTTTTTTTTTCCAAAATCAGACTTGACACCAGAGAGGCTGAATACCGCACTGAGTCAATGCGGTCTTAGCCTCTCTGGTCTCAACACTCTGTCTGATTTTGGATTTTTTTTTTTTTTTTTTCCAAAATCAGACTTGACACCAGAGAGGCTGAATACCGCACTGAGTCAATGCGGTCTTAGCCTCTCTGGTGTCAACACTCTGTCTGATTTTGGATTTTTTTTTTTTTTTTTCCAAAATCAGACTTGACACCAGAGAGGCTGAATACCGCACTGAGTCAATGCGGTCTTAGCCTCTCTGGTGTCAACACTCTGTCTGATTTTGGATTATTTTATTTTTTTCCCAAAATCAGACTTGACACCAGAGAGGCTGAATACCGCACTGAGTCAATGCGGTCTTAGCCTCTCTGGTGTCAACACTCTGTCTGATTTTGGATTTTTTTTTTTCCCCAAAATCAGACTTGACACCAGAGAGGCTGAATACCGCACTGAGTCAATGCGGTCTTAGCCTCTCTGGTCTCAACACTCTGTCTGATTTTGGATTTTTTTTTTTTTTTTTCCAAAATCAGACTTGACACCAGAGAGGCTGAATACCGCACTGAGTCAATGCGGTCTTAGCCTCTCTGGTGTCAACACTCTGTCTGATTTTGGATTTTTTTTATTTTTTTCCAAAATCAGACTTGACACCAGAGAGGCTGAATACCGCACTGAGTCAATGCGGTCTTAGCCTCTCTGGTCTCAACACTTTGTCTGATTTTGGATTTTTTTTTTTTTTTTCCAAAATCAGACTTGACACCAGAGAGGCTGAATACCGCACTGAGTCAATGCGGTCTTAGCCTCTCTGGTGTCAACACTCTGTCTGATTTTGGATTTTTTTTTTTTTTCCAAAATCAGACTTGACACCAGAGAGGCTGAATACCGCACTGAGTCAATGCGGTCTTAGCCTCTCTGGTGTCAACACTCTGTCTGATTTTGGATTTTTTTTTTTTTTTTCCAAAATCAGACTTGACACCAGAGAGGCTGAATACCGCACTGAGTCAATGCGGTCTTAGCCTCTCTGGTCTCAACACTCTGTCTGATTTTGGATTTTTTTTTTTTTTTTTCCAAAATCAGACTTGACACCAGAGAGGCTGAATACCGCACTGAGTCAATGCGGTCTTAGCCTCTCTGGTGTCAACACTCTGTCTGATTTTGGATTTCTTTTTTTTTTTCCAAAATCAGACTTGACACCAGAGAGGCTGAATACCGCACTGAGTCAATGCGGTCTTAGCCTCTCTGGTGTCAACACTCTGTCTGATTTTGGATTATTTTATTTTTTTCCCAAAATCAGACTTGACACCAGAGAGGCTGAATACCGCACTGAGTCAATGCGGTCTTAGCCTCTCTGGTGTCAACACTCTGTCTGATTTTGGATTTTTTTTTTTTTTCCCAAAATCAGACTTGACACCAGAGAGGCTGAATACCGCACTGAGTCAATGCGGTCTTAGCCTCTCTGGTGTCAACACTCTGTCTGATTTTGGATTTTTTTTTTTTTTTTCCAAAATCAGACTTGACACCAGAGAGGCTGAATACCGCACTGAGTCAATGCGGTCTTAGCCTCTCTGGTGTCAACACTCTGTCTGATTTTGGATTATTTTATTTTTTTCCCAAAATCAGACTTGACACCAGAGAGGCTGAATACCGCACTGAGTCAATGCGGTCTTAGCCTCTCTGGTGTCAACACTCTGTCTGATTTTGGATTTTTTTTTTTTTCCCAAAATCAGACTTGACACCAGAGAGGCTGAATACCGCACTGAGTCAATGCGGTCTTAGCCTCTCTGGTCTCAACACTCTGTCTGATTTTGGATTTTTTTTTTTTTTTTCCAAAATCAGACTTGACACCAGAGAGGCTGAATACCGCACTGAGTCAATGCGGTCTTAGCCTCTCTGGTGTCAACACTCTGTCTGATTTTTGATTTTTTTTTTTTTTTTCCAAAATCAGACTTGACACCAGAGAGGCTGAATACCGCACTGAGTCAATGCAGTCTTAGCCTCTCTGGTCTCAACACTCTGTCTGATTTTGGATTTTTTTTTTTTTTTCCAAAATCAGACTTGACACCAGAGAGGCTGAATACCGCACTGAGTCAATGCGGTCTTAGCCTCTCTGGTGTCAACACTCTGTCTGATTTTGGATTTTTTTTTTTTTTTTCCAAAATCAGACTTGACACCAGAGAGGCTGAATACCGCACTGAGTCAATGCGGTCTTAGCCTCTCTGGTCTCAACACTTTGTCTGATTTTGGATTTTTTTTTTTTTTTTCCAAAATCAGACTTGACACCAGAGAGGCTGAATACCGCACTGAGTCAATGCGGTCTTAGCCTCTCTGGTG